>NW_027520689.1:0-16427 GCF_051991245.1 Festucalex cinctus
AATCTTAAAAATTAACAGGTGCCCAAGCAATTTCATGCTAGAATCATCATCCGGATGCCAAAATAAACTAAATACAGCAAAAGATTTGAGTGCACAGCGTTTGGTTTAGATTTGACAGCCATAATCAGCAATTGTGTACATTTGAGCTGAATGTGTCAAAATCTTAAAAATTAACAGGTGCCCAAGCAATTTCATGCTAGAATCATCATCCGGATGCCAAAATAAACTAAATACAGCAAAAGATTTGAGTGCACAACGTTTGGTTTAGATTTGACAGCCATAATCAGCAATTGTGTACATTTGAGCTGAATGTGTCAAAATCTTAAAAATTAACAGGTGCCCAAGCAATTTCATGCTAGAATCATCATCCGGATGCCAAAATAAACTAAATACAGCAAAAGATTTGAGTGCACAACGTTTGGTTTAGGTTTGACAGCCATAATCACCTTTTTATTGCTTTAAATGCGTTTTTAGCGCATGATTGTACATTTGAGCTGAATGTGTCAAAATCTTAAAAATTAACAGGTGCCCAAGCAATTTCATGCTAGAATCATCATCCGGATGCCAAAATAAACTAAATACAGCAAAAGATTTGAGTGCACAGCGTTTGGTTTAGATTTGACAGCCCTAATCAGCAATTGTGTACATTTGAGCTGAATGTGTCAAAATCTTAAAAATTAACAGGTGCCCAAGCAATTTCATGCTAGAATCATCATCCGGATGCCAAAATAAACTAAATACAGCAAAAGATTTGAGTGCACAGCGTTTGGTTTAGATTTGACAGCCATAATCAGCAATTGTGTACATTTGAGCTGAATGTGTCAAAATCTTAAAAATTAACAGGTGCCCAAGCAATTTCATGCTAGAATCATCATCCGGATGCCAAAATAAACTAAATACAGCAAAAGATTTGAGTGCACAACGTTTGGTTTAGGTTTGACAGCCATAATCACCTTTTTATTGCTTTAAATGCGTTTTTAGCGCATGATTGTACATTTGAGCTGAATGTGTCAAAATCTTAAAAATTAACAGGTGCCCAAGCAATTTCATGCTAGAATCATCATCCGGATGCCAAAATAAACTAAATACAGCAAAAGATTTGAGTGCACAGCGTTTGGTTTAGATTTGACAGCCATAATCAGCAATTGTGTACATTTGAGCTGAATGTGTCAAAATCTTAAAAATTAACAGGTGCCCAAGCAATTTCATGCTAGAATCATCATCCGGATGCCAAAATAAACTAAATACAGCAAAAGATTTGAGTGCACAACGTTTGGTTTAGATTTGACAGCCATAATCAGCAATTGTGTACATTTGAGCTGAATGTGTCAAAATCTTAAAAATTAACAGGTGCCCAAGCAATTTCATGCTAGAATCATCATCCGGATGCCAAAATAAACTAAATGCAGCAAAAGATTTGAGTGCACAACGTTTGGTTTAGGTTTGACAGCCATAATCACCTTTTTATTGCTTTAAATGCGTTTTTAGCGCATGATTGTACATTTGAGCTGAATGTGTCAAAATCTTAAAAATTAACAGGTGCCCAAGCAATTTCATGCTAGAATCATCATCCGGATGCCAAAATAAACTAAATACAGCAAAGGATTTGAGTGCACAACGTTTGGTTTAGATTTGACAGCCATAATCAGCAATTGTGTACATTTGAGCTGAATGTGTCAAAATCTTAAAAATTAACAGAAGCCCAAGCAATTTCATGCTAGAATCATCATCCGGATGCCAAAATAAACTAAATACAGCAAAAGATTTGAGTGCACAACGTTTGGTTTAGGTTTGACAGCCATAATCACCTTTTTATTGCTTTAAATGCGTTTTTAGCGCATGATTGTACATTTGAGCTGAATGTGTCAAAATCTTAAAAATTAACAGGTGCCCAAGCAATTTCATGCTAGAATCATCATCCGGTTGCCAAAATAAACTAAATACAGCAAAAGATTTGAGTGCACAACGTTTGGTTTAGATTTGACAGCCATAATCAGCAATTGTGTACATTTGAGCTGAATGTGTCAAAATCTTAAAAATTAACAGGTGCCCAAGCAAATTCATGCTAGAATCATCATCCGGATGCCAAAATAAACTAAATACAGCAAAAGATTTGAGTGCACAACGTTTGGTTTAGGTTTGACAGCCATAATCACCTTTTTATTGCTTTAAATGCGTTTTTAGCGCATGATTGTACATTTGAGCTGAATGTGTCAAAATCTTAAAAATTAACAGGTGCCCAAGCAATTTCATGCTAGAATCATCATCCGGATGCCAAAATAAACTAAATACAGCAAAAGATTTGAGTGCACAACGTTTGGTTTAGATTTGACAGCCATAATCAGCAATTGTGTACATTTGAGCTGAATGTGTCAAAATCTTAAAAATTAACAGGTGCCCAAGCAATTTCATGCTAGAATCATCATCCGGATGCCAAAATAAACTAAATACAGCAAAAGATTTGAGTGCACAACGTTTGGTTTAGATTTGACAGCCATAATCAGCAATTGTGTACATTTGAGCTGAATGTGTCAAAATCTTAAAAATTAACAGGTGCCCAAGCAATTTCATGCTAGAATCATCATCCGGATGCCAAAATAAACTAAATACAGCAAAAGATTTGAGTGCACAACGTTTGGTTTAGGTTTGACAGCCATAATCACCTTTTTATTGCTTTAAATGCGTTTTTAGCGCATGATTGTACATTTGAGCTGAATGTGTCAAAATCTTAAAAATTAACAGGTGCCCAAGCAATTTCATGCTAGAATCATCATCCGGATGCCAAAATAAACTAAATACAGCAAAAGATTTGAGTGCACAACGTTTGGTTTAGGTTTGACAGCCATAATCAGCAATTGTGTACATTTGAGCTGAATGTGTCAAAATCTTAAAAATTAACAGGAGCCCAAGCAATTTCATGCTAGAATCATCATCCGGATGCCAAAATAAACTAAATACAGCAAAAGATTTGAGTGCACAACGTTTGGTTTAGGTTTGACAGCCATAATCACCTTTTTATTGCTTTAAATGCGTTTTTAGCGCATGATTGTACATTTGAGCTGAATGTGTCAAAATCTTAAAAATTAACAGGTGCCCAAGCAATTTCATGCTAGAATCATCATCCGGTTGCCAAAATAAACTAAATACAGCAAAAGATTTGAGTGCACAACGTTTGGTTTAGATTTGACAGCCATAATCAGCAATTGTGTACATTTGAGCTGAATGTGTCAAAATCTTAAAAATTAACAGGTGCCCAAGCAAATTCATGCTAGAATCATCATCCGGATGCCAAAATAAACTAAATACAGCAAAAGATTTGAGTGCACAACGTTTGGTTTAGGTTTGACAGCCATAATCACCTTTTTATTGCTTTAAATGCGTTTTTAGCGCATGATTGTACATTTGAGCTGAATGTGTCAAAATCTTAAAAATTAACAGGTGCCCAAGCAATTTCATGCTAGAATCATCATCCGGATGCCAAAATAAACTAAATACAGCAAAAGATTTGAGTGCACAACGTTTGGTTTAGATTTGACAGCCATAATCAGCAATTGTGTACATTTGAGCTGAATGTGTCAAAATCTTAAAAATTAACAGGTGCCCAAGCAATTTCATGCTAGAATCATCATCCGGATGCCAAAATAAACTAAATACAGCAAAAGATTTGAGTGCACAACGTTTGGTTTAGGTTTGACAGCCATAATCACCTTTTTATTGCTTTAAATGCGTTTTTAGCGCATGATTGTACATTTGAGCTGAATGTGTCAAAATCTTAAAAATTAACAGGTGCCCAAGCAAATTCATGCTAGAATCATCATCCGGATGCCAAAATAAACTAAATACAGCAAAAGATTTGAGTGCACAACGTTTGGTTTAGGTTTGACAGCCATAATCACCTTTTTATTGCTTTAAATGCGTTTTTAGCGCATGATTGTACATTTGAGCTGAATGTGTCAAAATCTTAAAAATTAACAGGTGCCCAAGCAATTTCATGCTAGAATCATCATCCGGATGCCAAAATAAACTAAATACAGCAAAAGATTTGAGTGCACAGCGTTTGGTTTAGATTTGACAGCCATAATCAGCAATTGTGTACATTTGAGCTGAATGTGTCAAAATCTTAAAAATGAACAGGTGCCCAAGCAATTTCATGCTAGAATCATCATCCGGATGCCAAAATAAACTAAATACAGCAAAAGATTTGAGTGCACAACGTTTGGTTTAGGTTTGACAGCCATAATCACCTTTTTATTGCTTTAAATGCGTTTTTAGCGCATGATTGTACATTTGAGCTGAATGTGTCAAAATCTTAAAAATTAACAGGTGCCCAAGCAATTTCATGCTAGAATCATCATCCGGATGCCAAAATAAACTAAATACAGCAAAAGATTTGAGTGCACAGCGTTTGGTTTAGATTTGACAGCCATAATCAGCAATTGTGTACATTTGAGCTGAATGTGTCAAAATCTTAAAAATTAACAGGTGCCCAAGCAATTTCATGCTAGAATCATCATCCAGATGCCAAAATAAACTAAATACAGCAAAAGATTTGAGTGCACAACGTTTGGTTTAGGTTTGACAGCCATAATCACCTTTTTATTGCTTTAAATGCGTTTTTAGCGCATGATTGTACATTTGAGCTGAATGTGTCAAAATCTTAAAAATTAACAGGTGCCCAAGCAATTTCATGCTAGAATCATCATCCGGATGCCAAAATAAACTAAATACAGCAAAAGATTTGAGTGCACAACGTTTGGTTTAGATTTGACAGCCATAATCAGCAATTGTGTACATTTGAGCTGAATGTGTCAAAATCTTAAAAATTAACAGGTGCCCAAGCAATTTCATGCTAGAATCATCATCCGGATGCCAAAATAAACTAAATACAGCGAAAGATTTGAGTGCACAACGTTTGGTTTAGGTTTGACAGCCATAATCACCTTTTTATTGCTTTAAATGCGTTTTTAGCGCATGATTGTACATTTGAGCTGAATGTGTCAAAATCTTAAAAATTAACAGGTGCCCAAGCAATTTCATGCTAGAATCATCATCCGGATGCCAAAATAAACTAAATACAGCAAAAGATTTGAGTGCACAGCGTTTGGTTTAGATTTGACAGCCATAATCAGCAATTGTGTACATTTGAGCTGAATGTGTCAAAATCTTAAAAATTAACAGGTGCCCAAGCAATTTCATGCTAGAATCATCATCCGGATGCCAAAATAAACTAAATACAGCAAAAGATTTGAGTGCACAACGTTTGGTTTAGGTTTGACAGCCATAATCACCTTTTTATTGCTTTAAATGCGTTTTTAGCGCATGATTGTACATTTGAGCTGAATGTGTCAAAATCTTAAAAATTAACAGGTGCCCAAGCAATTTCATGCTAGAATCATCATCCGGATGCCAAAATAAACTAAATACAGCAAAAGATTTGAGTGCACAGCGTTTGGTTTAGATTTGACAGCCATAATCAGCAATTGTGTACATTTGAGCTGAATGTGTCAAAATCTTAAAAATTAACAGGTGCCCAAGCAATTTCATGCTAGAATCATCATCCGGATGCCAAAATAAACTAAATACAGCAAAAGATTTGAGTGCACAACGTTTGGTTTAGGTTTGACAGCCATAATCACCTTTTTATTGCTTTAAATGCGTTTTTAGCGCATGATTGTACATTTGAGCTGAATGTGTCAAAATCTTAAAAATTAACAGGTGCCCAAGCAATTTCATGCTAGAATCATCATCCGGATGCCAAAATAAACTAAATACAGCAAAAGATTTGAGTGCACAGCGTTTGGTTTAGATTTGACAGCCATAATCAGCAATTGTGTACATTTGAGCTGAATGTGTCAAAATCTTAAAAATTAACAGGTGCCCAAGCAATTTCATGCTAGAATCATCATCCGGATGCCAAAATAAACTAAATACAGCAAAAGATTTGAGTGCACAACGTTTGGTTTAGGTTTGACAGCCATAATCACCTTTTTATTGCTTTAAATGCGTTTTTAGCGCATGATTGTACATTTGAGCTGAATGTGTCAAAATCTTAAAAATTAACAGGTGCCCAAGCAATTTCATGCTAGAATCATCATCCGGATGCCAAAATAAACTAAATACAGCAAAAGATTTGAGTGCACAGCGTTTGGTTTATATTTGACAGCCATAATCAGCAATTGTGTACATTTGAGCTGAATGTGTCAAAATCTTAAAAATTAACAGGTGCCCAAGCAATTTCATGCTAGAATCATCATCCGGATGCCAAAATAAACTAAATACAGCAAAAGATTTGAGTGCACAACGTTTGGTTTAGATTTGACAGCCATAATCAGCAATTGTGTACATTTGAGCTGAATGTGTCAAAATCTTAAAAATTAACAGGTGCCCAAGCAATTTCATGCTAGAATCATCATCCGGATGCCAAAATAAACTAAATACAGCAAAAGATTTGAGTGCACAACGTTTGGTTTAGGTTTGACAGCCATAATCACCTTTTTATTGCTTTAAATGCGTTTTTAGCGCATGATTGTACATTTGAGCTGAATGTGTCAAAATCTTAAAAATTAACAGGTGCCCAAGCAATTTCATGCTAGAATCATCATCCGGTTGCCAAAATAAACTAAATACAGCAAAAGATTTGAGTGCACAACGTTTGGTTTAGATTTGACAGCCATAATCAGCAATTGTGTACATTTGAGCTGAATGTGTCAAAATCTTAAAAATTAACAGGTGCCCAAGCAAATTCATGCTAGAATCATCATCCGGATGCCAAAATAAACTAAATACAGCAAAAGATTTGAGTGCACAACGTTTGGTTTAGGTTTGACAGCCATAATCACCTTTTTATTGCTTTAAATGCGTTTTTAGCGCATGATTGTACATTTGAGCTGAATGTGTCAAAATCTTAAAAATTAACAGGTGCCCAAGCAATTTCATGCTAGAATCATCATCCGGATGCCAAAATAAACTAAATACAGCAAAAGATTTGAGTGCACAACGTTTGGTTTAGATTTGACAGCCATAATCAGCAATTGTGTACATTTGAGCTGAATGTGTCAAAATCTTAAAAATTAACAGGTGCCCAAGCAATTTCATGCTAGAATCATCATCCGGATGCCAAAATAAACTAAATACAGCAAAAGATTTGAGTGCACAACGTTTGGTTTAGGTTTGACAGCCATAATCACCTTTTTATTGCTTTAAATGCGTTTTTAGCGCATGATTGTACATTTGAGCTGAATGTGTCAAAATCTTAAAAATTAACAGGTGCCCAAGCCATTTCATGCTAGAATCATCATCCGGATGCCAAAATAAACTAAATACAGCAAAAGATTTGAGTGCACAACGTTTGGTTTAGATTTGACAGCCATAATCAGCAATTGTGTACATTTGAGCTGAATGTGTCAAAATCTTAAAAATTAACAGGTGCCCAAGCAATTTCATGCTAGAATCATCATCCGGATGCCAAAATAAACTAAATACAGCAAAAGATTTGAGTGCACAACGTTTGGTTTAGGTTTGACAGCCATAATCACCTTTTTATTGCTTTAAATGCGTTTTTAGCGCATGATTGTACATTTGAGCTGAATGTGTCAAAATCTTAAAAATTAACAGGTGCCCAAGCAATTTCATGCTAGAATCATCATCCGGATGCCAAAATAAACTGAATACAGCAAAGGATTTGAGTGCACAACGTTTGGTTTAGATTTGACAGCCATAATCAGCAATTGTGTACATTTGAGCTGAATGTGTCAAAATCTTAAAAATTAACAGGTGCCCAAGCAATTTCATGCTAGAATCATCATCCGGATGCCAAAATAAACTAAATACAGCAAAAGATTTGAGTGCACAACGTTTGGTTTAGGTTTGACAGCCATAATCACCTTTTTATTGCTTTAAATGCGTTTTTAGCGCATGATTGTACATTTGAGCTGAATGTGTCAAAATCTTAAAAATTAACAGGTGCCCAAGCAATTTCATGCTAGAATCATCATCCGGATGCCAAAATAAACTAAATACAGCAAAAGATTTGAGTGCACAACGTTTGGTTTAGATTTGACAGCCATAATCAGCAATTGTGTACATTTGAGCTGAATGTGTCAAAATCTTAAAAATTAACAGGTGCCCAAGCAATTTCATGCTAGAATCATCATCCGGATGCCAAAATAAACTAAATACAGCGAAAGATTTGAGTGCACAACGTTTGGTTTAGGTTTGACAGCCATAATCACCTTTTTATTGCTTTAAATGCGTTTTTAGCGCATGATTGTACATTTGAGCTGAATGTGTCAAAATCTTAAAAATTAACAGGTGCCCAAGCAATTTCATGCTAGAATCATCATCCGGATGCCAAAATAAACTAAATACAGCAAAAGATTTGAGTGCACAGCGTTTGGTTTAGATTTGACAGCCATAATCAGCAATTGTGTACATTTGAGCTGAATGTGTCAAAATCTTAAAAATTAACAGGTGCCCAAGCAATTTCATGCTAGAATCATCATCCGGATGCCAAAATAAACTAAATACAGCAAAAGATTTGAGTGCACAACGTTTGGTTTAGGTTTGACAGCCATAATCACCTTTTTATTGCTTTAAATGCGTTTTTAGCGCATGATTGTACATTTGAGCTGAATGTGTCAAAATCTTAAAAATTAACAGGTGCCCAAGCAATTTCATGCTAGAATCATCATCCGGATGCCAAAATAAACTAAATACAGCAAAAGATTTGAGTGCACAGCGTTTGGTTTAGATTTGACAGCCATAATCAGCAATTGTGTACATTTGAGCTGAATGTGTCAAAATCTTAAAAATTAACAGGTGCCCAAGCAATTTCATGCTAGAATCATCATCCGGATGCCAAAATAAACTAAATACAGCAAAAGATTTGAGTGCACAACGTTTGGTTTAGGTTTGACAGCCATAATCACCTTTTTATTGCTTTAAATGCGTTTTTAGCGCATGATTGTACATTTGAGCTGAATGTGTCAAAATCTTAAAAATTAACAGGTGCCCAAGCAATTTCATGCTAGAATCATCATCCGGATGCCAAAATAAACTAAATACAGCAAAAGATTTGAGTGCACAGCGTTTGGTTTAGATTTGACAGCCATAATCAGCAATTGTGTACATTTGAGCTGAATGTGTCAAAATCTTAAAAATTAACAGGTGCCCAAGCAATTTCATGCTAGAATCATCATCCGGATGCCAAAATAAACTAAATACAGCAAAAGATTTGAGTGCACAGCGTTTGGTTTAGATTTGACAGCCATAATCAGCAATTGTGTACATTTGAGCTGAATGTGTCAAAATCTTAAAAATTAACAGGTGCCCAAGCAATTTCATGCTAGAATCATCATCCGGATGCCAAAATAAACTAAATACAGCAAAAGATTTGAGTGCACAACGTTTGGTTTAGGTTTGACAGCCATAATCACCTTTTTATTGCTTTAAATGCGTTTTTAGCGCATGATTGTACATTTGAGCTGAATGTGTCAAAATCTTAAAAATTAACAGGTGCCCAAGCAATTTCATGCTAGAATCATCATCCGGATGCCAAAATAAACTAAATACAGCAAAAGATTTGAGTGCACAGCGTTTGGTTTAGATTTGACAGCCATAATCAGCAATTGTGTACATTTGAGCTGAATGTGTCAAAATCTTAAAAATTAACAGGTGCCCAAGCAATTTCATGCTAGAATCATCATCCGGATGCCAAAATAAACTAAATACAGCAAAAGATTTGAGTGCACAACGTTTGGTTTAGGTTTGACAGCCATAATCACCTTTTTATTGCTTTAAATGCGTTTTTAGCGCATGATTGTACATTTGAGCTGAATGTGTCAAAATCTTAAAAATTAACAGGTGCCCAAGCAATTTCATGCTAGAATCATCATCCGGATGCCAAAATAAACTAAATACAGCAAAAGATTTGAGTGCACAGCGTTTGGTTTATATTTGACAGCCATAATCAGCAATTGTGTACATTTGAGCTGAATGTGTCAAAATCTTAAAAATTAACAGGTGCCCAAGCAATTTCATGCTAGAATCATCATCCGGATGCCAAAATAAACTAAATACAGCAAAAGATTTGAGTGCACAACGTTTGGTTTAGATTTGACAGCCATAATCAGCAATTGTGTACATTTGAGCTGAATGTGTCAAAATCTTAAAAATTAACAGGTGCCCAAGCAATTTCATGCTAGAATCATCATCCGGATGCCAAAATAAACTAAATACAGCAAAAGATTTGAGTGCACAACGTTTGGTTTAGGTTTGACAGCCATAATCACCTTTTTATTGCTTTAAATGCGTTTTTAGCGCATGATTGTACATTTGAGCTGAATGTGTCAAAATCTTAAAAATTAACAGGTGCCCAAGCAATTTCATGCTAGAATCATCATCCGGTTGCCAAAATAAACTAAATACAGCAAAAGATTTGAGTGCACAACGTTTGGTTTAGATTTGACAGCCATAATCAGCAATTGTGTACATTTGAGCTGAATGTGTCAAAATCTTAAAAATTAACAGGTGCCCAAGCAAATTCATGCTAGAATCATCATCCGGATGCCAAAATAAACTAAATACAGCAAAAGATTTGAGTGCACAACGTTTGGTTTAGGTTTGACAGCCATAATCACCTTTTTATTGCTTTAAATGCGTTTTTAGCGCATGATTGTACATTTGAGCTGAATGTGTCAAAATCTTAAAAATTAACAGGTGCCCAAGCAATTTCATGCTAGAATCATCATCCGGATGCCAAAATAAACTAAATACAGCAAAAGATTTGAGTGCACAACGTTTGGTTTAGATTTGACAGCCATAATCAGCAATTGTGTACATTTGAGCTGAATGTGTCAAAATCTTAAAAATTAACAGGTGCCCAAGCAATTTCATGCTAGAATCATCATCCGGATGCCAAAATAAACTAAATACAGCAAAAGATTTGAGTGCACAACGTTTGGTTTAGGTTTGACAGCCATAATCACCTTTTTATTGCTTTAAATGCGTTTTTAGCGCATGATTGTACATTTGAGCTGAATGTGTCAAAATCTTAAAAATTAACAGGTGCCCAAGCAATTTCATGCTAGAATCATCATCCGGATGCCAAAATAAACTAAATACAGCAAAGGATTTGAGTGCACAACGTTTGGTTTAGATTTGACAGCCATAATCAGCAATTGTGTACATTTGAGCTGAATGTGTCAAAATCTTAAAAATTAACAGGAGCCCAAGCAATTTCATGCTAGAATCATCATCCGGATGCCAAAATAAACTAAATACAGCAAAAGATTTGAGTGCACAACGTTTGGTTTAGGTTTGACAGCCATAATCACCTTTTTATTGCTTTAAATGCGTTTTTAGCGCATGATTGTACATTTGAGCTGAATGTGTCAAAATCTTAAAAATTAACAGGTGCCCAAGCAATTTCATGCTAGAATCATCATCCGGTTGCCAAAATAAACTAAATACAGCAAAAGATTTGAGTGCACAACGTTTGGTTTAGATTTGACAGCCATAATCAGCAATTGTGTACATTTGAGCTGAATGTGTCAAAATCTTAAAAATTAACAGGTGCCCAAGCAAATTCATGCTAGAATCATCATCCGGATGCCAAAATAAACTAAATACAGCAAAAGATTTGAGTGCACAACGTTTGGTTTAGGTTTGACAGCCATAATCACCTTTTTATTGCTTTAAATGCGTTTTTAGCGCATGATTGTACATTTGAGCTGAATGTGTCAAAATCTTAAAAATTAACAGGTGCCCAAGCAATTTCATGCTAGAATCATCATCCGGATGCCAAAATAAACTAAATACAGCAAAAGATTTGAGTGCACAACGTTTGGTTTAGATTTGACAGCCATAATCAGCAATTGTGTACATTTGAGCTGAATGTGTCAAAATCTTAAAAATTAACAGGTGCCCAAGCAATTTCATGCTAGAATCATCATCCGGATGCCAAAATAAACTAAATACAGCAAAAGATTTGAGTGCACAACGTTTGGTTTAGGTTTGACAGCCATAATCACCTTTTTATTGCTTTAAATGCGTTTTTAGCGCATGATTGTACATTTGAGCTGAATGTGTCAAAATCTTAAAAATTAACAGGTGCCCAAGCAATTTCATGCTAGAATCATCATCCGGATGCCAAAATAAACTAAATACAGCAAAGGATTTGAGTGCACAACGTTTGGTTTAGATTTGACAGCCATAATCAGCAATTGTGTACATTTGAGCTGAATGTGTCAAAATCTTAAAAATTAACAGGAGCCCAAGCAATTTCATGCTAGAATCATCATCCGGATGCCAAAATAAACTAAATACAGCAAAAGATTTGAGTGCACAACGTTTGGTTTAGGTTTGACAGCCATAATCACCTTTTTATTGCTTTAAATGCGTTTTTAGCGCATGATTGTACATTTGAGCTGAATGTGTCAAAATCTTAAAAATTAACAGGTGCCCAAGCAATTTCATGCTAGAATCATCATCCGGTTGCCAAAATAAACTAAATACAGCAAAAGATTTGAGTGCACAACGTTTGGTTTAGATTTGACAGCCATAATCAGCAATTGTGTACATTTGAGCTGAATGTGTCAAAATCTTAAAAATTAACAGGTGCCCAAGCAAATTCATGCTAGAATCATCATCCGGATGCCAAAATAAACTAAATACAGCAAAAGATTTGAGTGCACAACGTTTGGTTTAGGTTTGACAGCCATAATCACCTTTTTATTGCTTTAAATGCGTTTTTAGCGCATGATTGTACATTTGAGCTGAATGTGTCAAAATCTTAAAAATTAACAGGTGCCCAAGCAATTTCATGCTAGAATCATCATCCGGATGCCAAAATAAACTAAATACAGCAAAAGATTTGAGTGCACAACGTTTGGTTTAGATTTGACAGCCATAATCAGCAATTGTGTACATTTGAGCTGAATGTGTCAAAATCTTAAAAATTAACAGGTGCCCAAGCAATTTCATGCTAGAATCATCATCCGGATGCCAAAATAAACTAAATACAGCAAAAGATTTGAGTGCACAACGTTTGGTTTAGGTTTGACAGCCATAATCACCTTTTTATTGCTTTAAATGCGTTTTTAGCGCATGATTGTACATTTGAGCTGAATGTGTCAAAATCTTAAAAATTAACAGGTGCCCAAGCCATTTCATGCTAGAATCATCATCCGGATGCCAAAATAAACTAAATACAGCAAAAGATTTGAGTGCACAACGTTTGGTTTAGATTTGACAGCCATAATCAGCAATTGTGTACATTTGAGCTGAATGTGTCAAAATCTTAAAAATTAACAGGTGCCCAAGCAATTTTATGCTAGAATCATCATCCGGATGCCAAAATAAACTAAATACAGCAAAAGATTTGAGTGCACAACGTTTGGTTTAGGTTTGACAGCCATAATCACCTTTTTATTGCTTTAAATGCGTTTTTAGCGCATGATTGTACATTTGAGCTGAATGTGTCAAAATCTTAAAAATTAACAGGTGCCCAAGCAATTTCATGCTAGAATCATCATCCGGATGCCAAAATAAACTAAATACAGCAAAGGATTTGAGTGCACAACGTTTTGGTTTAGATTTGACAGCCATAATCAGCAATTGTGTACATTTGAGCTGAATGTGTCAAAATCTTAAAAATTAACAGGAGCCCAAGCAATTTCATGCTAGAATCATCATCCGGATGCCAAAATAAACTAAATACAGCAAAAGATTTGACGTGCACAACGTTTGGTTTAGGTTTGACAGCCATAATCACCTTTTATTGCTTAAATGCGTTTTTAGCGCATGATTGTACATTTGAGCTGAATGTGTCAAAATCTTAAAAATTAACAGGTGCCCAAGCAATTTCATGCTAGAATCATCATCCGGTTGCCAAAATAAACTAAATACAGCAAAAGATTTGAGTGCACAACGTTTGGTTTAGATTTGACAGCCATAATCAGCAATTGTGTACATTTGAGCTGAATGTGTCAAAATCTTAAAAATTAACAGGTGCCCAAGCAAATTCATGCTAGAATCATCATCCGGATGCCAAAATAAACTAAATACAGCAAAAGATTTGAGTGCACAACGTTTGGTTTAGGTTTGACAGCCATAATCACCTTTTTATTGCTTTAAAATGCGTTTTTAGCGCATGATTGTACATTTGAGCTGAATGTGTCAAAATCTTAAAAATTAACAGGTGCCCAAGCAATTTCATGCTAGAATCATCATCCGGATGCCAAAATAAACTAAATACAGCAAAAGATTTGAGTGCACAACGTTTGGTTTAGATTTGACAGCCATAATCAGCAATTGTGTACATTTGAGCTGAATGTGTCAAAATCTTAAAAATTAACAGGTGCCCAAGCAATTTCATGCTAGAATCATCATCCGGATGCCAAAATAAACTAAATACAGCAAAAGATTTGAGTGCACAACGTTTGGTTTAGGTTTGACAGCCATAATCACCTTTTTATTGCTTTAAATGCGTTTTTAGCGCAATGATTGTACATTTGAGCTGAATGTGTCAAAATCTTAAAAATTAACAGGTGCCCAAGCAATTTCATGCTAGAATCATCATCCGGATGCCAAAATAAACTAAATACAGCAAAAGATTTGAGTGCACAGCGTTTGGTTTAGATTTGACAGCCATAATCAGCAATTGTGTACATTTGAGCTGAATGTGTCAAAATCTTAAAAATTAACAGGTGCCCAAGCAATTTCATGCTAGAATCATCATCCGGATGCCAAAATAAACTAAATACAGCAAAAGATTTGAGTGCACAACGTTTGGTTTAGGTTTGACAGCCATAATCACCTTTTTATTGCTTTAAATGCGTTTTTAGCGCATGATTGTACATTTGAGCTGAATGTGTCAAAATCTTAAAAATTAACAGGTGCCCAAGCAATTTCATGCTAGAATCATCATCCGGATGCCAAAATAAACTAAATACAGCAAAAGATTTGAGTGCACAGCGTTTGGTTTAGATTTGACAGCCATAATCAGCAATTGTGTACATTTGAGCTGAATGTGTCAAAATCTTAAAAATTAACAGGTGCCCAAGCAATTTCATGCTAGAATCATCATCCGGATGCCAAAATAAACTAAATACAGCAAAAGATTTGAGTGCACAACGTTTGGTTTAGATTTGACAGCCATAATCAGCAATTGTGTACATTTGAGCTGAATGTGTCAAAATCTTAAAAATTAACAGGTGCCCAAGCAATTTCATGCTAGAATCATCATCCGGATGCCAAAATAAACTAAATACAGCAAAAGATTTGAGTGCACAACGTTTGGTTTAGGTTTGACAGCCATAATCACCTTTTTATTGCTTTAAATGCGTTTTTAGCGCATGATTGTACATTTGAGCTGAATGTGTCAAAATCTTAAAAATTAACAGGTGCCCAAGCAATTTCATGCTAGAATCATCATCCGGATGCCAAAATAAACTAAATACAGCAAAAGATTTGAGTGCACAGCGTTTGGTTTAGATTTGACAGCCATAATCAGCAATTGTGTACATTTGAGCTGAATGTGTCAAAATCTTAAAAATTAACAGGTGCCCAAGCAATTTCATGCTAGAATCATCATCCGGATGCCAAAATAAACTAAATACAGCAAAAGATTTGAGTGCACAACGTTTGGTTTAGGTTTGACAGCCATAATCACCTTTTTATTGCTTTAAATGCGTTTTTAGCGCATGATTGTACATTTGAGCTGAATGTGTCAAAATCTTAAAAATTAACAGGTGCCCAAGCAATTTCATGCTAGAATCATCATCCGGATGCCAAAATAAACTAAATACAGCAAAAGATTTGAGTGCACAACGTTTGGTTTAGATTGGACAGCCATAATCAGCAATTGTGTACATTTGAGCTGAATGTGTCAAAATCTTAAAAATTAACAGGTGCCCAAGCAATTTCATGCTAGAATCATCATCCGGATGCCAAAATAAACTAAATACAGCAAAAGATTTGAGTGCACAACGTTTGGTTTAGGTTTGACAGCCATAATCACCTTTTTATTGCTTTAAATGCGTTTTTAGCGCATGATTGTACATTTGAGCTGAATGTGTCAAAATCTTAAAAATTAACAGGTGCCCAAGCAATTTCATGCTAGAATCATCATCCGGATGCCAAAATAAACTAAATACAGCAAAAGATTTGAGTGCACAGCGTTTGGTTTAGATTTGACAGCCATAATCAGCAATTGTGTACATTTGAGCTGAATGTGTCAAAATCTTAAAAATTAACAGGTGCCCAAGCAATTTCATGCTAGAATCATCATCCGGATGCCAAAATAAACTAAATACAGCAAAAGATTTGAGTGCACAACGTTTGGTTTAGGTTTGACAGCCATAATCACCTTTTTATTGCTTTAAATGCGTTTTTAGCGCATGATTGTACATTTGAGCTGAATGTGTCAA
>NW_027520690.1:0-16381 GCF_051991245.1 Festucalex cinctus
GTACATTTGAGCTGAATGTGTCAAAATCTTAAAAATTAACAGGTGCCCAAGCAATTTCATGCTAGAATCATCATCCGGATGCCAAAATAAACTAAATACAGCAAAAGATTTGAGTGCACAACGTTTGGTTTAGGTTTGACAGCCATAATCACCTTTTTATTGCTTTAAATGCGTTTTTAGCGCATGATTGTACATTTGAGCTGAATGTGTCAAAATCTTAAAAATTAACAGGTGCCCAAGCAATTTCATGCTAGAATCATCATCCGGATGCCAAAATAAACTAAATACAGCAAAAGATTTGAGTGCACAACGTTTGGTTTAGATTTGACAGCCATAATCAGCAATTGTGTACATTTGAGCTGAATGTGTCAAAATCTTAAAAATTAACAGGTGCCCAAGCAATTTCATGCTAGAATCATCATCCGGATGCCAAAATAAACTAAATACAGCAAAAGATTTGAGTGCACAACGTTTGGTTTAGGTTTGACAGCCATAATCACCTTTTTATTGCTTTAAATGCGTTTTTAGCGCATGATTGTACATTTGAGCTGAATGTGTCAAAATCTTAAAAATTAACAGGTGCCCAAGCAATTTCATGCTAGAATCATCATCCGGATGCCAAAATAAACTAAATACAGCAAAAGATTTGAGTGCACAACGTTTGGTTTAGATTTGACAGCCATAATCAGCAATTGTGTACATTTGAGCTGAATGTGTCAAAATCTTAAAAATTAACAGGTGCCCAAGCAATTTCATGCTAGAATCATCATCCGGATGCCAAAATAAACTAAATACAGCAAAAGATTTGAGTGCACAACGTTTGGTTTAGGTTTGACAGCCATAATCACCTTTTTATTGCTTTAAATGCGTTTTTAGCGCATGATTGTACATTTGAGCTGAATGTGTCAAAATCTTAAAAATTAACAGGTGCCCAAGCAATTTCATGCTAGAATCATCATCCGGATGCCAAAATAAACTAAATACAGCAAAAGATTTGAGTGCACAACGTTTGGTTTAGATTTGACAGCCATAATCAGCAATTGTGTACATTTGAGCTGAATGTGTCAAAATCTTAAAAATTAACAGGTGCCCAAGCAATTTCATGCTAGAATCATCATCCGGATGCCAAAATAAACTAAATACAGCAAAAGATTTGAGTGCACAACGTTTGGTTTAGGTTTGACAGCCATAATCACCTTTTTATTGCTTTAAATGCGTTTTTAGCGCATGATTGTACATTTGAGCTGAATGTGTCAAAATCTTAAAAATTAACAGGTGCCCAAGCAATTTCATGCTAGAATCATCATCCGGATGCCAAAATAAACTAAATACAGCAAAAGATTTGAGTGCACAACGTTTGGTTTAGATTTGACAGCCATAATCAGCAATTGTGTACATTTGAGCTGAATGTGTCAAAATCTTAAAAATTAACAGGTGCCCAAGCAATTTCATGCTAGAATCATCATCCGGATGCCAAAATAAACTAAATACAGCAAAAGATTTGAGTGCACAACGTTTGGTTTAGGTTTGACAGCCATAATCACCTTTTTATTGCTTTAAATGCGTTTTTAGCGCATGATTGTACATTTGAGCTGAATGTGTCAAAATCTTAAAAATTAACAGGTGCCCAAGCAATTTCATGCTAGAATCATCATCCGGATGCCAAAATAAACTAAATACAGCAAAAGATTTGAGTGCACAACGTTTGGTTTAGGTTTGACAGCCATAATCACCTTTTTATTGCTTTAAATGCGTTTTTAGCGCATGATTGTACATTTGAGCTGAATGTGTCAAAATCTTAAAAATTAACAGGTGCCCAAGCAATTTCATGCTAGAATCATCATCCGGATGCCAAAATAAACTAAATACAGCAAAAGATTTGAGTGCACAACGTTTGGTTTAGATTTGACAGCCATAATCAGCAATTGTGTACATTTGAGCTGAATGTGTCAAAATCTTAAAAATTAACAGGTGCCCAAGCAATTTCATGCTAGAATCATCATCCGGATGCCAAAATAAACTAAATACAGCAAAAGATTTGAGTGCACAACGTTTGGTTTAGGTTTGACAGCCATAATCACCTTTTTATTGCTTTAAATGCGTTTTTAGCGCATGATTGTACATTTGAGCTGAATGTGTCAAAATCTTAAAAATTAACAGGTGCCCAAGCAATTTCATGCTAGAATCATCATCCGGATGCCAAAATAAACTAAATACAGCAAAAGATTTGAGTGCACAACGTTTGGTTTAGATTTGACAGCCATAATCAGCAATTGTGTACATTTGAGCTGAATGTGTCAAAATCTTAAAAATTAACAGGTGCCCAAGCAATTTCATGCTAGAATCATCATCCGGATGCCAAAATAAACTAAATACAGCAAAAGATTTGAGTGCACAACGTTTGGTTTAGATTTGACAGCCATAATCAGCAATTGTGTACATTTGAGCTGAATGTGTCAAAATCTTAAAAATTAACAGGTGCCCAAGCAATTTCATGCTAGAATCATCATCCGGATGCCAAAATAAACTAAATACAGCAAAAGATTTGAGTGCACAACGTTTGGTTTAGGTTTGACAGCCATAATCACCTTTTTATTGCTTTAAATGCGTTTTTAGCGCATGATTGTACATTTGAGCTGAATGTGTCAAAATCTTAAAAATTAACAGGTGCCCAAGCAATTTCATGCTAGAATCATCATCCGGATGCCAAAATAAACTAAATACAGCAAAAGATTTGAGTGCACAACGTTTGGTTTAGATTTGACAGCCATAATCAGCAATTGTGTACATTTGAGCTGAATGTGTCAAAATCTTAAAAATTAACAGGTGCCCAAGCAATTTCATGCTAGAATCATCATCCGGATGCCAAAATAAACTAAATACAGCAAAAGATTTGAGTGCACAACGTTTGGTTTAGGTTTGACAGCCATAATCACCTTTTTATTGCTTTAAATGCGTTTTTAGCGCATGATTGTACATTTGAGCTGAATGTGTCAAAATCTTAAAAATTAACAGGTGCCCAAGCAATTTCATGCTAGAATCATCATCCGGATGCCAAAATAAACAAAATACAGCAAAAGATTTGAGTGCACAACGTTTGGTTTAGATTTGACAGCCATAATCAGCAATTGTGTACATTTGAGCTGAATGTGTCAAATTCTTAAAAATTAACAGGTGCCCAAGCAATTTCATGCTAGAATCATCATCCGGATGCCAAAATAAACTAAATACAGCAAAAGATTTGAGTGCACAACGTTTGGTTTAGGTTTGACAGCCATAATCAGCAATTGTGTACATTTGAGCTGAATGTGTCAAAATCTTAAAAATTAACAGGTGCCCAAGCAATTTCATGCTAGAATCATCATCCGGATGCCAAAATAAACTAAATACAGCAAAAGATTTGAGTGCACAACGTTTGGTTTAGATTTGACAGCCATAATCAGCAATTGTGTACATTTGAGCTGAATGTGTCAAAATCTTAAAAATTAACAGGTGCCCAAGCAATTTCATGCTAGAATCATCATCCGGATGCCAAAATAAACTAAATACAGCAAAAGATTTGAGTGCACAACGTTTGGTTTAGGTTTGACAGCCATAATCACCTTTTTATTGCTTTAAATGCGTTTTTAGCGCATGATTGTACATTTGAGCTGAATGTGTCAAAATCTTAAAAATTAACAGGTGCCCAAGCAATTTCATGCTAGAATCATCATCCGGATGCCAAAATAAACTAAATACAGCAAAAGATTTGAGTGCACAACGTTTGGTTTAGATTTGACAGCCATAATCAGCAATTGTGTACATTTGAGCTGAATGTGTCAAAATCTTAAAAATTAACAGGTGCCCAAGCAATTTCATGCTAGAATCATCATCCGGATGCCAAAATAAACTAAATACAGCAAAAGATTTGAGTGCACAACGTTTGGTTTAGGTTTGACAGCCATAATCACCTTTTTATTGCTTTAAATGCGTTTTTAGCGCATGATTGTACATTTGAGCTGAATGTGTCAAAATCTTAAAAATTAACAGGTGCCCAAGCAATTTCATGCTAGAATCATCATCCGGATGCCAAAATAAACTAAATACAGCAAAAGATTTGAGTGCACAACGTTTGGTTTAGGTTTGACAGCCATAATCACCTTTTTATTGCTTTAAATGCGTTTTTAGCGCATGATTGTACATTTGAGCTGAATGTGTCAAAATCTTAAAAATTAACAGGTGCCCAAGCAATTTCATGCTAGAATCATCATCCGGATGCCAAAATAAACTAAATACAGCAAAAGATTTGAGTGCACAACGTTTGGTTTAGATTTGACAGCCATAATCAGCAATTGTGTACATTTGAGCTGAATGTGTCAAAATCTTAAAAATTAACAGGTGCCCAAGCAATTTCATGCTAGAATCATCATCCGGATGCCAAAATAAACTAAATACAGCAAAAGATTTGAGTGCACAACGTTTGGTTTAGGTTTGACAGCCATAATCACCTTTTTATTGCTTTAAATGCGTTTTTAGCGCATGATTGTACATTTGAGCTGAATGTGTCAAAATCTTAAAAATTAACAGGTGCCCAAGCAATTTCATGCTAGAATCATCATCCGGATGCCAAAATAAACTAAATACAGCAAAAGATTTGAGTGCACAACGTTTGGTTTAGATTTGACAGCCATAATCAGCAATTGTGTACATTTGAGCTGAATGTGTCAAAATCTTAAAAATTAACAGGTGCCCAAGCAATTTCATGCTAGAATCATCATCCGGATGCCAAAATAAACTAAATACAGCAAAAGATTTGAGTGCACAACGTTTGGTTTAGATTTGACAGCCATAATCAGCAATTGTGTACATTTGAGCTGAATGTGTCAAAATCTTAAAAATTAACAGGTGCCCAAGCAATTTCATGCTAGAATCATCATCCGGATGCCAAAATAAACTAAATACAGCAAAAGATTTGAGTGCACAACGTTTGGTTTAGGTTTGACAGCCATAATCACCTTTTTATTGCTTTAAATGCGTTTTTAGCGCATGATTGTACATTTGAGCTGAATGTGTCAAAATCTTAAAAATTAACAGGTGCCCAAGCAATTTCATGCTAGAATCATCATCCGGATGCCAAAATAAACTAAATACAGCAAAAGATTTGAGTGCACAACGTTTGGTTTAGATTTGACAGCCATAATCAGCAATTGTGTACATTTGAGCTGAATGTGTCAAAATCTTAAAAATTAACAGGTGCCCAAGCAATTTCATGCTAGAATCATCATCCGGATGCCAAAATAAACTAAATACAGCAAAAGATTTGAGTGCACAACGTTTGGTTTAGGTTTGACAGCCATAATCACCTTTTTATTGCTTTAAATGCGTTTTTAGCGCATGATTGTACATTTGAGCTGAATGTGTCAAAATCTTAAAAATTAACAGGTGCCCAAGCAATTTCATGCTAGAATCATCATCCGGATGCCAAAATAAACAAAATACAGCAAAAGATTTGAGTGCACAACGTTTGGTTTAGATTTGACAGCCATAATCAGCAATTGTGTACATTTGAGCTGAATGTGTCAAATTCTTAAAAATTAACAGGTGCCCAAGCAATTTCATGCTAGAATCATCATCCGGATGCCAAAATAAACTAAATACAGCAAAAGATTTGAGTGCACAACGTTTGGTTTAGGTTTGACAGCCATAATCAGCAATTGTGTACATTTGAGCTGAATGTGTCAAAATCTTAAAAATTAACAGGTGCCCAAGCAATTTCATGCTAGAATCATCATCCGGATGCCAAAATAAACTAAATACAGCAAAAGATTTGAGTGCACAACGTTTGGTTTAGATTTGACAGCCATAATCAGCAATTGTGTACATTTGAGCTGAATGTGTCAAAATCTTAAAAATTAACAGGTGCCCAAGCAATTTCATGCTAGAATCATCATCCGGATGCCAAAATAAACTAAATACAGCAAAAGATTTGAGTGCACAACGTTTGGTTTAGGTTTGACAGCCATAATCACCTTTTTATTGCTTTAAATGCGTTTTTAGCGCATGATTGTACATTTGAGCTGAATGTGTCAAAATCTTAAAAATTAACAGGTGCCCAAGCAATTTCATGCTAGAATCATCATCCGGATGCCAAAATAAACTAAACACAGCAAAAGATTTGAGTGCACAACGTTTGGTTTAGGTTTGACAGCCATAATCACCTTTTTATTGCTTTAAATGCGTTTTTAGCGCATGATTGTACATTTGAGCTGAATGTGTCAAAATCTTAAAAATTAACAGGTGCCCAAGCAATTTCATGCTAGAATCATCATCCGGATGCCAAAATAAACTAAATACAGCAAAAGATTTGAGTGCACAACGTTTGGTTTAGATTTGACAGCCATAATCAGCAATTGTGTACATTTGAGCTGAATGTGTCAAAATCTTAAAAATTAACAGGTGCCCAAGCAATTTCATGCTAGAATCATCATCCGGATGCCAAAATAAACTAAATACAGCAAAAGATTTGAGTGCACAACGTTTGGTTTAGGTTTGACAGCCATAATCACCTTTTTATTGCTTTAAATGCGTTTTTAGCGCATGATTGTACATTTGAGCTGAATGTGTCAAAATCTTAAAAATTAACAGGTGCCCAAGCAATTTCATGCTAGTCATCAATCCGGATGCCAAAATAAACTAAATACAGCAAAAGATTTGAGTGCACAACGTTTGGTTTAGATTTGACAGCCATAATCAGCAATTGTGTACATTTGAGCTGAATGTGTCAAAATCTTAAAAAATTAACAGGTGCCCAAGCAATTTCATGCTAGAATCATCATCCGGATGCCAAAATAAACTAAATACAGCAAAAGATTTGAGTGCACAACGTTTGGTTAGGTTTGACAGCCATAATCACCTCTTTTATTGCTTTAAATGCGTTTTTAGCGCATGATTGTACATTTGAGCTGAATGTGTCAAAATCTTAAAAATTACAGGTGCCCAAGCAATTTCATGCTAGAATCATCATCCGGATGCCAAAATAAACTAAATACAGCAAAAGATTTGAGTGCACAACGTTTGGTTTAGATTTGACAGCCATAATCAGCAATTGTGTACATTTGAGCTGAATGTGTCAAAATCTTAAAAAATTAACAGGTGCCCAAGCAATTTCATGCTAGAATCATCATCCGGATGCCAAAATAAACTAAATACAGCAAAAGATTTGAGTGCACAACGTTTGGTTTAGGTTTGACAGCCATAATCACCTTTTTATTGCTTTAAATGCGTTTTTAGCGCATGATTGTACATTTGAGCTGAATGTGTCAAAATCTTAAAAATTAACAGGTGCCCAAGCAATTTCATGCTAGAATCATCATCCGGATGCCAAAATAAACTAAATACAGCAAAAGATTTGAGTGCACAACGTTTGGTTTAGATTTGACAGCCATAATCAGCAATTGTGTACATTTGAGCTGAATGTGTCAAAATCTTAAAAATTAACAGGTGCCCAAGCAATTTCATGCTAGAATCATCATCCGGATGCCAAAATAAACTAAATACAGCAAAAGATTTGAGTGCACAACGTTTTGGTTTAGGTTTGACAGCCATAATCACCTTTTTATTGCTTTAAATGCGTTTTAGCGCATGATTGTACATTTGAGCTGAATGTGTCAAAATCTTAAAAATTAACAGGTGCCCAAGCAATTTCATGCTAGAATCATCATCCGGATGCCAAAATAAACTAAATACAGCAAAAGATTTGAGTGCACAACGTTTGGTTTAGGTTTGACAGCCATAATCACCTTTTTATTGCTTTAAATGCGTTTTTAGCGCATGATTGTACATTTGAGCTGAATGTGTCAAAATCTTAAAAATTAACAGGTGCCCAAGCAATTTCATGCTAGAATCATCATCCGGATGCCAAAATAAACTAAATACAGCAAAAGATTTGAGTGCACAACGTTTGGTTTAGATTTGACAGCCATAATCAGCAATTGTGTACATTTGAGCTGAATGTGTCAAAATCTTAAAAATTAACAGGTGCCCAAGCAATTTCATGCTAGAATCATCATCCGGATGCCAAAATAAACTAAATACAGCAAAAGATTTGAGTGCACAACGTTTGGTTTAGATTTGACAGCCATAATCAGCAATTGTGTACATTTGAGCTGAATGTGTCAAAATCTTAAAAATTAACAGGTGCCCAAGCAATTTCATGCTAGGAATCATCATCCGGATGCCAAAATAAACTAAATACAGCAAAAGATTTGAGTGCACAACGTTTGGTTTAGGTTTGACAGCCATAATCACCTTTTATTGCTTTAAATGCGTTTTTAGCGCATGATTGTACATTTGAGCTGAATGTGTCAAAATCTTAAAAATTAACAGGTGCCCAAGCAATTTCATGCTAGAATCATCATCCGGATGCCAAAATAAACTAAATACAGCAAAAGATTTGAGTGCACAACGTTTGGTTTAGATTTGACAGCCATAATCAGCAATTGTGTACATTTGAGCTGAATGTGTCAAAATCTTAAAAATTAACAGGTGCCCAAGCAATTTCATGCTAGAATCATCATCCGGATGCCAAAATAAACTAAATACAGCAAAAGATTTGAGTGCACAACGTTTGGTTTAGGTTTGACAGCCATAATCACCTTTTTATTGCTTTAAATGCGTTTTTAGCGCATGATTGTACATTTGAGCTGAATGTGTCAAAATCTTAAAAATTAACAGGTGCCCAAGCAATTTCATGCTAGAATCATCATCCGGATGCCAAAATAAACTAAATACAGCAAAAGATTTGAGTGCACAACGTTTGGTTTAGATTTGACAGCCATAATCAGCAATTGTGTACATTTGAGCTGAATGTGTCAAAATCTTAAAAATTAACAGGTGCCCAAGCAATTTCATGCTAGAATCATCATCCGGATGCCAAAATAAACTAAATACAGCAAAAGATTTGAGTGCACAACGTTTGGTTTAGGTTTGACAGCCATAATCACCTTTTTATTGCTTTAAATGCGTTTTTAGCGCATGATTGTACATTTGAGCTGAATGTGTCAAAATCTTAAAAATTAACAGGTGCCCAAGCAATTTCATGCTAGAATCATCATCCGGATGCCAAAATAAACTAAATACAGCAAAAGATTTGAGTGCACAACGTTTGGTTTAGGTTTGACAGCCATAATCACCTTTTATTGCTTAAATGCGTTTTTAGCGCATGATTGTACATTTGAGCTGAATGTGTCAAAATCTTAAAAATTAACAGGTGCCCAAGCAATTTCATGCTAGAATCATCATCCGGATGCCAAAATAAACTAAATACAGCAAAAGATTTGAGTGCACAACGTTTGGTTTAGATTTGACAGCCATAATCAGCAATTGTGTACATTTGAGCTGAATGTGTCAAAATCTTAAAAATTAACAGGTGCCCAAGCAATTTCATGCTAGAATCATCATCCGGATGCCAAAATAAACTAAATACAGCAAAAGGATTTGAGTGCACAACGTTTGGTTTAGGTTTGACAGCCATAATCACCTTTTTATTGCTTTAAATGCGTTTTTAGCGCATGATTGTACATTTGAGCTGAATGTGTCAAAATCTTAAAAATTAACAGGTGCCCAAGCAATTTCATGCTAGAATCATCATCCGGATGCCAAAATAAACTAAATACAGCAAAAGATTTGAGTGCACAACGTTTGGTTTAGATTTGACAGCCATAATCAGCAATTGTGTACATTTGAGCTGAATGTGTCAAAATCTTAAAAATTAACAGGTGCCCAAGCAATTTCATGCTAGAATCATCATCCGGATGCCAAAATAAACTAAATACAGCAAAAGATTTGAGTGCACAACGTTTGGTTTAGGTTTGACAGCCATAATCACCTTTTTATTGCTTTAAATGCGTTTTTAGCGCATGATTGTACATTTGAGCTGAATGTGTCAAAATCTTAAAAATTAACAGGTGCCCAAGCAATTTCATGCTAGAATCATCATCCGGATGCCAAAATAAACTAAATACAGCAAAAGATTTGAGTGCACAACGTTTGGTTTAGATTTGACAGCCATAATCAGCAATTGTGTACATTTGAGCTGAATGTGTCAAAATCTTAAAAATTAACAGGTGCCCAAGCAATTTCATGCTAGAATCATCATCCGGATGCCAAAATAAACTAAATACAGCAAAAGATTTGAGTGCACAACGTTTGGTTTAGGTTTGACAGCCATAATCACCTTTTTATTGCTTTAAATGCGTTTTTAGCGCATGATTGTACATTTGAGCTGAATGTGTCAAAATCTTAAAAATTAACAGGTGCCCAAGCAATTTCATGCTAGAATCATCATCCGGATGCCAAAATAAACTAAATACAGCAAAAGATTTGAGTGCACAACGTTTGGTTTAGATTTGACAGCCATAATCAGCAATTGTGTACATTTGAGCTGAATGTGTCAAAATCTTAAAAATTAACAGGTGCCCAAGCAATTTCATGCTAGAATCATCATCCGGATGCCAAAATAAACTAAATACAGCAAAAGATTTGAGTGCACAACGTTTGGTTTAGGTTTGACAGCCATAATCACCTTTTTATTGCTTTAAATGCGTTTTTAGCGCATGATTGTACATTTGAGCTGAATGTGTCAAAATCTTAAAAATTAACAGGTGCCCAAGCAATTTCATGCTAGAATCATCATCCGGATGCCAAAATAAACTAAATACAGCAAAAGATTTGAGTGCACAACGTTTGGTTTAGGTTTGACAGCCATAATCACCTTTTTATTGCTTTAAATGCGTTTTTAGCGCATGATTGTACATTTGAGCTGAATGTGTCAAAATCTTAAAAATTAACAGGTGCCCAAGCAATTTCATGCTAGAATCATCATCCGGATGCCAAAATAAACTAAATACAGCAAAAGATTTGAGTGCACAACGTTTGGTTTAGATTTGACAGCCATAATCAGCAATTGTGTACATTTGAGCTGAATGTGTCAAAATCTTAAAAATTAACAGGTGCCCAAGCAATTTCATGCTAGAATCATCATCCGGATGCCAAAATAAACTAAATACAGCAAAAGATTTGAGTGCACAACGTTTGGTTTAGATTTGACAGCCATAATCAGCAATTGTGTACATTTGAGCTGAATGTGTCAAAATCTTAAAAATTAACAGGTGCCCAAGCAATTTCATGCTAGAATCATCATCCGGATGCCAAAATAAACTAAATACAGCAAAAGATTTGAGTGCACAACGTTTGGTTTAGGTTTGACAGCCATAATCACCTTTTTATTGCTTTAAATGCGTTTTTAGCGCATGATTGTACATTTGAGCTGAATGTGTCAAAATCTTAAAAATTAACAGGTGCCCAAGCAATTTCATGCTAGAATCATCATCCGGATGCCAAAATAAACTAAATACAGCAAAAGATTTGAGTGCACAACGTTTGGTTTAGATTTGACAGCCATAATCAGCAATTGTGTACATTTGAGCTGAATGTGTCAAAATCTTAAAAATTAACAGGTGCCCAAGCAATTTCATGCTAGAATCATCATCCGGATGCCAAAATAAACTAAATACAGCAAAAGATTTGAGTGCACAACGTTTGGTTTAGGTTTGACAGCCATAATCACCTTTTTATTGCTTTAAATGCGTTTTTAGCGCATGATTGTACATTTGAGCTGAATGTGTCAAAATCTTAAAAATTAACAGGTGCCCAAGCAATTTCATGCTAGAATCATCATCCGGATGCCAAAATAAACTAAATACAGCAAAAGATTTGAGTGCACAACGTTTGGTTTAGATTTGACAGCCATAATCAGCAATTGTGTACATTTGAGCTGAATGTGTCAAAATCTTAAAAATTAACAGGTGCCCAAGCAATTTCATGCTAGAATCATCATCCGGATGCCAAAATAAACTAAATACAGCAAAAGATTTGAGTGCACAACGTTTGGTTTAGGTTTGACAGCCATAATCACCTTTTTATTGCTTTAAATGCGTTTTTAGCGCATGATTGTACATTTGAGCTGAATGTGTCAAAATCTTAAAAATTAACAGGTGCCCAAGCAATTTCATGCTAGAATCATCATCCGGATGCCAAAATAAACTAAATACAGCAAAAGATTTGAGTGCACAACGTTTGGTTTAGGTTTGACAGCCATAATCACCTTTTATTGCTTTAAATGCGTTTTTAGCGCATGATTGTACATTTGAGCTGAATGTGTCAAAATCTTAAAAATTAACAGGTGCCCAAGCAATTTCATGCTAGAATCATCATCCGGATGCCAAAATAAACTAAATACAGCAAAAGATTTGAGTGCACAACGTTTGGTTTAGATTTGACAGCCATAATCAGCAATTGTGTACATTTGAGCTGAATGTGTCAAAATCTTAAAAATTAACAGGTGCCCAAGCAATTTCATGCTAGAATCATCATCCGGATGCCAAAATAAACTAAATACAGCAAAGGATTTGAGTGCACAACGTTTGGTTTAGGTTTGACAGCCATAATCACCTTTTTATTGCTTTAAATGCGTTTTTAGCGCATGATTGTACATTTGAGCTGAATGTGTCAAAATCTTAAAAATTAACAGGTGCCCAAGCAATTTCATGCTAGAATCATCATCCGGATGCCAAAATAAACTAAATACAGCAAAAGATTTGAGTGCACAACGTTTGGTTTAGATTTGACAGCCATAATCAGCAATTGTGTACATTTGAGCTGAATGTGTCAAAATCTTAAAAATTAACAGGTGCCCAAGCAATTTCATGCTAGAATCATCATCCGGATGCCAAAATAAACTAAATACAGCAAAAGATTTGAGTGCACAACGTTTGGTTTAGGTTTGACAGCCATAATCACCTTTTTATTGCTTTAAATGCGTTTTTAGCGCATGATTGTACATTTGAGCTGAATGTGTCAAAATCTTAAAAATTAACAGGTGCCCAAGCAATTTCATGCTAGAATCATCATCCGGATGCCAAAATAAACTAAATACAGCAAAAGATTTGAGTGCACAACGTTTGGTTTAGATTTGACAGCCATAATCAGCAATTGTGTACATTTGAGCTGAATGTGTCAAAATCTTAAAAATTAACAGGTGCCCAAGCAATTTCATGCTAGAATCATCATCCGGATGCCAAAATAAACTAAATACAGCAAAAGATTTGAGTGCACAACGTTTGGTTTAGGTTTGACAGCCATAATCACCTTTTTATTGCTTTAAATGCGTTTTTAGCGCATGATTGTACATTTGAGCTGAATGTGTCAAAATCTTAAAAATTAACAGGTGCCCAAGCAATTTCATGCGAGAATCATCATCCGGATGCCAAAATAAACTAAATACAGCAAAAGATTTGAGTGCACAACGTTTGGTTTAGATTTGACAGCCATAATCAGCAATTGTGTACATTTGAGCTGAATGTGTCAAAATCTTAAAAATTAACAGGTGCCCAAGCAATTTCATGCTAGAATCATCATCCGGATGCCAAAATAAACTAAATACAGCAAAAGATTTGAGTGCACAACGTTTGGTTTAGGTTTGACAGCCATAATCACCTTTTTATTGCTTTAAATGCGTTTTTAGCGCATGATTGTACATTTGAGCTGAATGTGTCAAAATCTTAAAAATTAACAGGTGCCCAAGCAATTTCATGCTAGAATCATCATCCGGATGCCAAAATAAACTAAATACAGCAAAAGATTTGAGTGCACAACGTTTGGTTTAGGTTTGACAGCCATAATCACCTTTTTATTGCTTTAAATGCGTTTTTAGCGCATGATTGTACATTTGAGCTGAATGTGTCAAAATCTTAAAAATTAACAGGTGCCCAAGCAATTTCATGCTAGAATCATCATCCGGATGCCAAAATAAACTAAATACAGCAAAAGATTTGAGTGCACAACGTTTGGTTTAGATTTGACAGCCATAATCAGCAATTGTGTACATTTGAGCTGAATGTGTCAAAATCTTAAAAATTAACAGGTGCCCAAGCAATTTCATGCTAGAATCATCATCCGGATGCCAAAATAAACTAAATACAGCAAAAGATTTGAGTGCACAACGTTTGGTTTAGGTTTGACAGCCATAATCACCTTTTTATTGCTTTAAATGCGTTTTTAGCGCATGATTGTACATTTGAGCTGAATGTGTCAAAATCTTAAAAATTAACAGGTGCCCAAGCAATTTCATGCTAGAATCATCATCCGGATGCCAAAATAAACTAAATACAGCAAAAGATTTGAGTGCACAACGTTTGGTTTAGGTTTGACAGCCATAATCACCTTTTTATTGCTTTAAATGCGTTTTTAGCGCATGATTGTACATTTGAGCTGAATGTGTCAAAATCTTAAAAATTAACAGGTGCCCAAGCAATTTCATGCTAGAATCATCATCCGGATGCCAAAATAAACTAAATACAGCAAAAGATTTGAGTGCACAACGTTTGGTTTAGATTTGACAGCCATAATCAGCAATTGTGTACATTTGAGCTGAATGTGTCAAAATCTTAAAAATTAACAGGTGCCCAAGCAATTTCATGCTAGAATCATCATCCGGATGCCAAAATAAACTAAATACAGCAAAAGATTTGAGTGCACAACGTTTGGTTTAGGTTTGACAGCCATAATCACCTTTTTATTGCTTTAAATGCGTTTTTAGCGCATGATTGTACATTTGAGCTGAATGTGTCAAAATCTTAAAAATTAACAGGTGCCCAAGCAATTTCATGCTAGAATCATCATCCGGATGCCAAAATAAACTAAATACAGCAAAAGATTTGAGTGCACAACGTTTGGTTTAGATTTGACAGCCATAATCAGCAATTGTGTACATTTGAGCTGAATGTGTCAAAATCTTAAAAATTAACAGGTGCCCAAGCAATTTCATGCTAGAATCATCATCCGGATGCCAAAATAAACTAAATACAGCAAAAGATTTGAGTGCACAACGTTTGGTTTAGGTTTGACAGCCATAATCACCTTTTTATTGCTTTAAATGCGTTTTTAGCGCATGATTGTACATTTGAGCTGAATGTGTCAAAATCTTAAAAATTAACAGGTGCCCAAGCAATTTCATGCTAGAATCATCATCCGGATGCCAAAATAAACTAAATACAGCAAAAGATTTGAGTGCACAACGTTTGGTTTAGATTTGACAGCCATAATCAGCAATTGTGTACATTTGAGCTGAATGTGTCAAAATCTTAAAAATTAACAGGTGCCCAAGCAATTTCATGCTAGAATCATCATCCGGATGCCAAAATAAACTAAATACAGCAAAAGATTTGAGTGCACAACGTTTGGTTTAGGTTTGACAGCCATAATCACCTTTTTATTGCTTTAAATGCGTTTTTAGCGCATGATTGTACATTTGAGCTGAATGTGTCAAAATCTCAAAAATTAACAGGTGCCCAAGCAATTTCATGCTAGAATCATCATCCGGATGCCAAAATAAACTAAATACAGCAAAAGATTTGAGTGCACAACGTTTGGTTTAGATTTGACAGCCATAATCAGCAATTGTGTACATTTGAGCTGAATGTGTCAAAATCTTAAAAATTAACAGGTGCCCAAGCAATTTCATGCTAGAATCATCATCCGGATGCCAAAATAAACTAAATACAGCAAAAGATTTGAGTGCACAACGTTTGGTTTAGGTTTGACAGCCATAATCACCTTTTTATTGCTTTAAATGCGTTTTTAGCGCATGATTGTACATTTGAGCTGAATGTGTCAAAATCTTAAAAATTAACAGGTGCCCAAGCAATTTCATGCTAGAATCATCATCCGGATGCCAAAATAAACAAAATACAGCAAAAGATTTGAGTGCACAACGTTTGGTTTAGGTTTGACAGCCATAATCACCTTTTTATTGCTTTAAATGCGTTTTTAGCGCATGATTGTACATTTGAGCTGAATGTGTCAAAATCTTAAAAATTAACAGGTGCCCAAGCAATTTCATGCTAGAATCATCATCCGGATGCCAAAATAAACTAAATACAGCAAAAGATTTGAGTGCACAACGTTTGGTTTAGGTTTGACAGCCATAATCACCTTTTTATTGCTTTAAATGCGTTTTTAGCGCATGATTGTACATTTGAGCTGAATGTGTCAAAATCTTAAAAATTAACAGGTGCCCAAGCAATTTCATGCTAGAATCATCATCCGGATGCCAAAATAAACTAAATACAGCAAAAGATTTGAGTGCACAACGTTTGGTTTAGATTTGACAGCCATAATCAGCAATTGTGTACATTTGAGCTGAATGTGTCAAAATCTTAAAAATTAACAGGTGCCCAAGCAATTTCATGCTAGAATCATCATCCGGATGCCAAAATAAACTAAATACAGCAAAAGATTTGAGTGCACAACGTTTGGTTTAGGTTTGACAGCCATAATCACCTTT
>NW_027520691.1:0-16270 GCF_051991245.1 Festucalex cinctus
GTACCGTAGCCGGACCGATGATGGATTATTGTTATTATTTAAAATATTTTACATTGTTAAAATGACCTTTAATTGACTGACTACAGCGACACATTTGCAAGTTTTCAAAACTGCCTTTTCTTCTGCCTTTAACTATAACCGTTGGTTTCTGTAGTGATGTATTATTGTGCGTTTCATGGCCATCCAACATAGCCATCCGTTTTCCAAACCGTTAATCCTCATGGAAGTTAATTTGAAAGAAGGAATGAGACACTATCTATTAAAATGCAGTTTTTGTTAGTAACGTTACGATCAAATCAGTCTATAATGGATCCAAATTCTTGTTTGGATTTATTCAAGGCTCTGTTCACTCAATCCATTATGATCAATGAACTATATAATGTGTAATGTTACTATATTTATATTGATGACAGTTTATTATTATGTGACTGCTTGCAATGATAACACTGCCTCACTACACTCAATGTACATATTTTATGTTTCATACACATCTGAGATTAATTACAATTTTCTTCTTGACTCTTTTAGCGATCCACTGAGCACTGTGCGAATTGGAAAGCTGCTGACTGTGATACTTGGATTCCAAACCTTCATCACTGCCTTGGACTTCGACCTTGACTACCTGTCACCATCTTGAGCCCAAACAACATATTACACATAGAAGATCTATAGTACTGCATCACAGAGACTAGAACATAAATACAACAGAACTTGCACTCAACAGCACATTACAAACACTAATATTACTTTAATACTTTTTTTGTGTTTAAAGTTATTTTCTTTTTTTTCTTTTTTTTTCACTTCCAGTTTAACTTTGACTATCTTGGGAAGTTTTTTTTCCTTTTCTTTTTTCTCTTATAGAGAAGGAAGCTGTAGCAGCATGCCGCGGAAGGGGAAACGTTCTGAGGCAGCCAAGCGCCAATGGAAGAAGCTGGACCTTGCTGCTCCGGAACTGAGCCCAAACAGCGCACCCCAGCAGGTACTTTGCCTCTCTTAATCCTGCACTTGGCTGCCTACTAAATGGTGTATTCTGTTTTGAGTCACACTGCTTGGTTCTCAATGTACTATATATTTTGTTTTCAGCCTCGGTCCCCACCTCCTGCCACCACTGATGGGACCACGATGCAGTCTCCAGTGAAGAAGGTATGAGCTTCACGAACATATTTTAATAAGAGTTTCTGTTATTGTTATTATTATTATTATTATTTAAAAAAAATTATCCTAACCATTTGCGCTGTGTATTTAGAAGGCCAGAGTCCGAACTTCAGCTCCATCCAGCCGGCCCTGCACCATCGATGCCCACTCGCCACCGCATACCTCCGCCGTGGCTCACCACCAGGTATGTTCTACAGCAGGCAAATTGCATTAACTTTGTTAATGTGCAGTTGAGGTTCAACGGTACAGGTAGCCTACGGTATGGTCCATACCTCGGCTTTTGAGCCATGGTTTTGATACCTGATTTGTGCATAAATAAAACTGACCCCCCCCTCCCCCCAATTCCCTTTATTTTGCTTGTCAGCAAAAATTGTGTTGTGCAATAAACACATTTTAACACTATGCAGTAGTATAACATATGTATTATTATTTTTATTATTATTATTATTAATAATAATAATAATTATAATTATTATAATAATAATAATAACATTTTTATTGTCAAATGAAGGAATAACATTTTTTTTTATATTGTAAAATAAGCAAGTTTAATGTGTTCCTAGTTAGTTAATTTTAGTTACCATAGATGATGTTCAACTATTGGATATTGATGCACATTTAAGTTTGTGCCTGATTGGTCAATTTCAGCTAAAAGAATAAAAAAAAATCCACATGAAAATTGCATGTCTTTGCGATATGCATTGCATTGGCCAATATTGCAACATTGATATTTTTTTCCATATATTGCCCAGCCGTAGTGTGTTATTTTCTTTTGTTTATCTGCGATAAATATTATTTTTCTTGTTACAAAACCTTGTTTCTAAATGTCAAAAACACACGTCTCCTTTATGTGTTTATTAAAAAACATGCGGACTCGTGGCAAGGGATAATTATTTTTTTTCCCCCGGGGTGCACTGTGCAGGGCGATGTGTCATTTGTTTAGTTTTGTTTTCGGCCTCTTGACTGTTTATGGCCAGTGCGGATTTACGGGAGTCGTGGATTGAATGGCGACGATGGGGCGCTGAGTTCTTCAAGCCAGTCGGGACGAATCAAGCGCGCCGTCGGTCGCACTCATTTGTTTCATTGTTCTCGTGCATCTCTGTCGCTTTCACGTGTGTGTTCTGATGCATTTTACCGGCTGGGGGACCAAGGGTTGGTGTTGACAGGGCTTGGTGAATGTCCGCTTTCCTGTGTTGAAGCATACTGCTGCGCCGAGCAACGCTCCCGTTCAAAATGGTTTAACATATGGGACATGTTACAAGCAACGTTTACAGACAGTAAAAATTCAGTTTGCCATTTTCACTCCCTCGTCGTCATATTTGATAAGGAAGCTGAAATTATTCCACACCACTTCTTCAAACTTTGGTCTGTCAACTCCGCAGCTTGCGCTTGTTTTTCCGCTTCTGTGTGAGTAGGCGAAACCTCAACACTGATTAGACATTAGCTCGCGAGGAGGGCTTTTCTCTAGCCTGCGCGGCTGCCTTGGCTTGCACGTACACACACACTGGCGTGTAAGCTTCAATAAATACAAAATTGTTGCGGACCAAAAACCTGCGGTCCATCAGGGCGTGTTGTCCCGCACAGGGCGGACCGAACGGTCTAGTCCAACACTGAGAACCGTTGCATCCCTAATGTGTAGTAGGGCTGCTAAGATTAATCGACTAGTCACTTAGGAACAAAACAACCGGGCAATTTAAATTTCGAAAAATGTAACCATTACAACATATCTTTGTTTTTAACTCTTATTATGGTGACTGCACACGCCTAAAATTCCAATGATTGAAATGTCTGTTGTATGTTTTAGGTGTCCCCTGTTGGTGCCAAGGCTCTGGTACCAGGTCAGTCATCATTTTACTTACTACACCTAATTTTGCAGCAGTTTTACAATCGATTTATAAAAATTTTCAGATTTTGCAGTTTCATATGCACTCAAAGTGGAACATGTACTTTGTACTGCGCATTGTCAGTAACTGAAGTTGTGAGACTTGACATAGTGTTCTGTGTGTGCATCAATATAGGCAGAGGCTCTGGTTCACGCCACAGGATTCGGGAATGGCCAGTTTCAGCTGTGACTGGGCGGAGGCACAAACTGGTCATTCCAGCATTGAACCAGGACAACAAGGTATGTTTTATAAACAACTCGACCTATAAAACAAATTAACAATTTCATTGGTGCTTTTTAAAAATGTATTAATTTATTGCTTTTTTTTTTTTTTGCTTTTTTTTTTTTTTTAATAGTTTGTCCTGGTTGTTGGTGACTCCCACCTGAGAGCCATTGCCGATGGGATTGTGAAGATGCCGGAGGGACGTTTCCCGTATGCTGTGATGTCCACCCCGGGTGCCAGGGCCTCCGAGTTGCGCGCTGAGGTGCTGAATGTAGTTCTGCCTCGGTCACCCGAGGTGGTCTGCATTTTGGCTCCCAGCAACAACTTGGGCCGCCCCATCGCTGAGGCAGCGGCTGACTTTGGCCAGTTCTTGCACACCGTCTGCAGCCGCTGGCCCAACGTAAGTTCACAGATTTCCATTATATAGTTCATACATTTACATTTCAAATATGTACTTGCATGTTAGTTCAAATATTTTCTGTTTAAAATATATTTGAGCCTTTTCCCATAGTTTAGAAGTTAATGCATATTGTAGGATGGAATATTTAATGAAAGTTCATCTTGCACCAGATGTATTTTTTACTGTTATAAACTTTGTGCAGGTTGTTGTCCTGGACTTTCCCCCTCGCCTGAACGTCGAGCTGGCTCAGCAAGACCTTCTTCGCCAGGAGTACAACCGGGTGGCAGCACTTATGGGTACGTTCCATGTTGAAAATTGTTTTCACGATTAATGTTCTACTTTCCTTACGTCACCTCCTGATCTGATTTCATTTGTGTGTCTCAGCGGGACTATTGAACTAACAATTTGTTTTTCTTTGTTACTATAGGTATTCGTTACCTATCTGTTGCTGGCCACTTCCCGCTGTCACACCTTCACTTGTGGTGTAGAGACGGAGTAAGTACATTAGTTGCTGCAAACAAACAAAAAAAATGTTAATTTTATATGGGCTCATCCTGTCAAAAGTATGTTTGTAGATTTATATTTATTTCTGTTCATGTCTGAAAGGTACACCTCAGTGACAGCGATGGGATGCCAGTGCTTGCGCAGTTGCTGTGGGCTGCCGTCAACCTGCGACTGGAGAGGACTGCACCACCTGCGCCAGCTGCTCCTCGGAGTTCACGACCAGCTCGAGTGTTCAGACCAAAAGTGGTTGTTAAGGGTGAGGTCACTGCACCTCAGCCTTCCAACCCTTTTGACTGGACACTCGTCGGGAAGGCCAAGGAGGTAAACGCAAGTCTAATGTGTTTTTGAAAACCTTAAATTTTATGAATGTCTATTGCAATAATGTCACTTGTCATTTCAGAGCAATTCGGTTGTGGACTCTGAGGTCACCTGTGGGCCCACTGGGTGGATGGGCACTCTCCAGGTTTGTGATGATAATCATAGCTTCATTCAGCCTTTTAGCATGGCACAGGTTAAAATTCCATTTATTTTTTATTTTTATTTTTTTTTAAACAGTGCAACATCCCATTGAACCCTTTGAGGTTCAGCCCACCCATGTTGAAGGCGATGGACAAGCTGGTTCCATCTCATCTTCCCAGCCCTGAGGACTACCCAGTGGTTGCAAAGGACCAGAAGGTATTTCAAATTTCCTTTTTGTTTGCCCTTTGTCTCAACATATCTTTTCATGCCCAAAAAAAAAAGCATGGTGAATTGTGCACTCTTGTAGTAACGATGCGTCACAGTTTTTTTTAATACAAATTTTTTTTTGCTCTTTCTCTTCAGACATCCACTGAGGGGCGCAGACGACGACGGCGGCCAGCCCCCAACAGGACACGGAGAGAGCGCCAGGTTTGTATTGCATTCTTATCAGCCCAGAGATGTCTTACTTAAAAGCACAATCACAAGTTAGTGACGGTTCACACAAGTGCTGTGTGTTAAAAAATCAATCCATCCATTTTCTTGCCCGCTTATTCCACACAAAAGGCAGCGGGGGGTGCTGGAGCCTATCTCAGCTGGCTTTGGGCAGTAGGCGGGGTACACCCTGGACTGGTTGCCAGTCAAACCCAGGGCATGTTAAAAGAATCATTGCGGTTAAATTGGCTTGTTTGTTGTTTTAGCCAGAAGAAAGGCCTGCCCCTGCGGAGTTGCCTTCCAGACCATCATCGCCCAGTCGTCCAGAGGAAGTGGTAGGGACCGAGGACATCGCTTCCTGCTCCGGCATGCCACCACAGCATATTGTTGCAGCTGGGACCGAAGAGGTAATTTTTTTTACTTTTTGTATGTATACTCAACATGTAAAAAAAAAAAATATATATATATATATATTAGTTAGAATGTATGATAATTAACATTGTTTCAATCATTTCAGGATTCTGCTGTGGGACTTGCTCGCCGCACGCTAACCATGAGGGCCACACATTCACAGATGGATGAGAGGTACTCAAGTTTTTCTCGCAACCACCAGTGTACGTGTATGGCTCTGACTTTCTTGGCCTACCACGCTGAGGGGTTTAATTTGTTTAATTCGCTTGACCTTGACAGAGTGCTTGAACGCGGGGACACACTTTACGTGGGTACTAAACAGCAATTGATTTTAGACAATAACTTTCGAAGTGATCACTTAACTGTTGAGGAGATGCCAAAACAAGTCATGACAGACGGCAATGTCTATAATGTACAGATGTATGATCTCAGCGTTGGTTATGTAATAGATGACGGTCATTCACAAAGTGACTTTGGATTGTCTCTTGGAGCTCAACTTGAGTGCTTGTCACAAAATGTCACTCATGCTTTCTTTATTGTGAATCCAGAGTGCTTTGCAGTATTCCGTGACAGATCAGGATACTTTGGGTTGTTTGATTCACATTCCAGATCTGAAGTAGGCTTGCCACACCGAAACGGAACTGCAATTATGATCACTTTCTCTCACTTGAGTGGCTTGGTTGAGCATTTCCGTCAGCTTTTTGAAGGACAAAGCCGGTTTGCAACTTATGAGTTTGTGCCAGTCTCTTTTCATATTGATGCCAGTTCCATTTACAGACATCACGATTCAACTACGATTTCAAACGCTAAGGAAAAGCTACAAATTGAGTCAGGTGATTCACCAACTAAAGAGCTACAAATTGAGCCAGGTGATTCACCAACTAAAGAGCTACAAATTGAGCTTGCTGGTGCGCCAATTCAAGTGCTACATCGTGAGGTAGATGTTGTACCAAATAGCCAAGCAAGCGAAATTAAAGGGGATGAAAATATTCTAGACACCCAGCACAGACTCAAACTGTACCACGTTAAAGAACTTTCCAAACGGACTAAAAATCAGCGAGCAAAACTTTTGTACAGAGAACGCCAACGTATTCTTAAGTGCCAACAACAACTGTCAACTACATCTGATTCTACAGTGGAAACAGTTAAACAAAAACAACAAATCCGCATGTATAACAGATATCACAGTGATCCTGCTTTTAAGGAAAACAAGAAGCTATATCTGAAAGACAAATACCACCACAATCTTGCTTTTCAACAAAAGCACAAGATATTGGTGAAAACGTACTATCGAGAGAAATGCCGAAATGATCTTTCTTTTCAAATTAGGCGTCAAAAGTATGTGCAAGAGAGGTACAGAAAGGATCTTTCTTTTCAAAGCAAGCAGAAAAATTACATGCAAGAGAGGTACAGAAAGGATCTTTCTTTTCAAAGCAAGCAGAAAAATTACATGCAAGACAGGTACAGAAAGGATCTTTCTTTTCAAAGCAAGCAGAAAAATTACATGCAAGACAGGTACAGAAAGGATCTTTCTTTTCAAAGCAAGCAGAAAAATTACATGCAAGACAGGTACAGAAAGGATCTTTCTTTTCAAAGCAAGCAGAAAAATTACATGCAAGACAGGTACAGAAAGGATCTTTCTTTTCAAAGCAAGCAGAAAAATTACATGCAAGACAGGTACAGAAAGGATCTTTCTTTTCAAAGCAAGCAGAAAAATTACATGCAAGACAGGTACCAACAAGATTCGGCTTTCAGGCTTTCGCATATTAGGCGCTGTATAAAAAACAGAAAGGACAGGCGTGATTCAAATGTGCTACAACGTATTCATCACAAGTTAAATTGTGCTCTGAAAATAAAAAAGAAATATAATCGCATAATTCCCCAGTGTCAGGAAATCGAGCAGGATCAGGCAGACTATGTAGAAGACGTCTCTGTGGAAATTAATCAGGACCCCATATATCCAGAAATGGAAGCCGCCATAGCTTCTTTCCGGGAAAGGGTCCGGCATGGGCCGACATATATCTGCACAGTGTGCCACCGTGCTCTTTTCCCCAATCAAGTCAAACATTGCAAACGAGCCAGATACACCAAAAATGTTGATGTGGTGTTTGTGTGCTTGACAGGCCAATTTGTGCATGTTTGTTGTTGCGCTGCCCCATGCACCGTTCCTCAAGAACGGATGCAGGAGTGGATTTGCCAAACCTGTGACAACCATCTGTTCAGAGGTGCCATGCCACCCCAGGCAGTGGCAAATAACTTGGCACTGGTACCCATTCCCGAAGAGCTGTCAGAATTAAATGTACTTGAACGACAGCTCATTGCAAAAATCATTCCTTTTGCAAAGATTGTTGCGTTGCCCAAAGGACAGCAAAGGGCCATACACGGTTCTGTGGTGTGCGTTCCATCAGAGATGGAAGCCGCAGTAAACTCCCTCCCAAGGCCGCGCAGTGAGGCTCAGCTTCTCCAGGTCAAGCTGAAGCGCCGCATTGCTTACAAAGGTTACCAGCATTTTTACACTGTCAACATGACAAATGTCTTGGCAGCACTGAGGAGCCTGAAATGCTTTCATCCAGAATACAAAAATGTATCTATAAATGAAAACGCTCAGTTTGAAAGTTTCCAAGAAGAGGAAGACGAAGGGGTAGGAGAAGAGAACGTCCCTGAGGCTGATGCACAGCCAGGGAGCAGCAACACCCCTGCAAACAAAGAGCAACAGACTCCCCAAGAAAGCCAAGAGGAACTCAGGCCGGGCTTGACACTCGACACCTGTATGCAGCCTCCTGACATTGCACAGGAAAAATTGTCATATGGGGACGGCATATTTAGCATTGCTCCTGCCCAAGGAAACAAGCCGGTCGGATTTTTTGCCGTGCCAAAGCTGGAAGCCATGGCCTTTCCTGTTCAGTTCCCAACAGGACAGAACACACTCGATGAGGCGAGAGAAGTTAAGTTGTCACCGAGTCTGTATTTCAATGCGAGGTTATTCTCCGTTGACACGCGATTTGCCAAAGATCAAAGTTATCTTTTCTTTGCGCAGTTTGTGACAGAAACCCATTTGGCCACTAACAGCATGTCCATTCAGGGACGCAAGGGGAGAGCCTTCACTCGGGATGGGCGTAAAATTTCAAACAGGATGCTTCAGGACAAAGATGAACTGGAGAAGCTCATCCAAAATGAGGAGGCAACGCGCTTCATGCAGCCCTTGAGAGGCACCCCAGCCTTTTGGGAGAGTGCCCTGAGGGACCTCCATGCAATGACCAGGCAATTGGGCAAGCCGACATTCTTTCTTACCTTTTCTGCTGCGGAAATGAGATGGCCAGAAGTAATTGACGTTGTCAAAGCGCAGCAAGGTGAGCAAGGGGACTTTTCCGATCTTGACTGGAATGCCAAATGCGATGTTCTTCGCAGCAATCCAGTCACAGTGATGCGGCTTTTTGAAAAAAGAATGGACGCTCTGATGGCATTCATCCTGTCTCCTGCACAACCCGTCGGTCCAGTAGAAGACTACTTCTATCGTGTGGAATTTCAAGCAAGAGGAAGTCCGCATGCTCATATGGTGCTCTGGATTAAGGGTGCGCCAGTAATTGAAGAAGCCGACCCCAGATGTTGTCAAGATGCTATTGCATTCATTGACAAATACATTACTTGCAAGATACCGGACCCAATTGAGGACCCTGAACTGCACGACATTGTCACCAGTGTTCAGGCACACAGCAAAAACCACACGAAGTCTTGTAGGAAAGGTAACGTTTCTTGCAGATTTGGGTACCCCAAACTGCCGATGGACGAAACCACCATCACGTTTCCATTCCACACAGACACCGAAGACGTCGCAGCGGAAAAGGGTGAAGAAGGTCAGCAGGGGAAGAAGACGGCCAAATCAGCTCGCCTCACCGAAAAACAAAGGGAGGCTAAAGAAGAGCTACAACACATCAGACAGATGCTCATGGATGCGGATGTCCCACAGGACTTGCCAGAGCTTCTCAAAAGGGCCAATATGACCATGGACAACTACAAGGACAGCGTCAACAATCTGACCACTGGAATGGTTGTCATGTTGAAGCGTGCTCCAACGGAAAGCTGGATAAATGCGTACAACCCACATCTGCTGCGGGCATGGAATGCCAACATGGATATTCAGTACGTGCTTGATGACGTTGCTTGTCTCATGTACATGATGTCGTACATTTCCAAACCGGAGCACGCGATGTCAGAGTTCCTCACGTCTGTCGTCAAAGACTTGAAGACAAAGCCTATTGTCAACAAAAAAGACGAGATGAGGAAAATAATGGCGGCGTACTCCAAGCACAGAGAGGTGAGTGCTCAAGAAGCCGTGGTACGGACCTGCAGTCTCCCTCTGAAGAAGTGCTCGCGCAGCATAGTCTTTATCCAGACTACTGAGGATGGCCTGAAATTGAGTCTACCCATGAGTAGACTGAAGACCATGCATCCGGATGCAGACAATGTGTGGATGTCGGGTCTGCCAGACAAATACGTGGCAAGACCTAGAACGCCACTGTTTGAACGGATGTGTCTCGCTGAATTCGCATCCGAATACCGGGTCGTCTATGGAAAGCAGATTGAGGGCAAGAATGTCATTCCCCTCTTTGACGGCAAAGGATTCATCCAGAAGCGGACTGGAAGACATGCCATCATCAGATTCACTCGCTTCTCAATCAAAAAGTATCCTGAGAAGTATTATAGGACCCAGCTTAAATTGTACTTACCCCACAGAGACGACAGTGAACTTACATCGGAAACTGAGAAAACGTACGAGGAGTTCTACAGTGCCGGGGAATCGATGTTGGGTCGGGTAAAGGCTATCGTCGATCGAAATCGCAATCGGTACGAAGGACAGGGAAAGACCGTGGACAATGCAATCGAAAAAATGAAAGAGCTACGTGCGGTTCTCAATGCGTGGAGCACTTTTGCGCCGGAGGTAGAAGTAGAGCGTTTGGAGTGTGTAGCTGAGCGTGAATCGAATCCGGTACAGGAAGACCCACAAGATGAGGTTCCAGCCTACCAGGACGGTAGCGCTGTGGTTTTGCCTGTAGTTGAGGCACCAAAGTTGAGTCCCGACTTTGTGAGGAAGATGTACCGTAGTCTCAATGAAACGCAAGCGTCCGTCTTCTACGCTGTGCGTGACTGGTGTTTGAAGCGCATTTCTGATTGTCACCTCGAGCCATTCTTTTATTTCATCTCCGGAGGAGCTGGCTGCGGTAAATCGCATGTAATCAAGTGCATTTACCAAGAAGCCAGTAAGATTCTCCGCCAGCTTCCCAGGTTCCGTGACGAAGCTGATATGTCCAAGCCTGCTGTGCTGCTGGCAGCATTCACTGGCACGGCAGCTTACAACATCTCAGGGAAAACGCTTCATTCCCTCTTGAAACTCCCCAAGAACCTAAAGCCTCCTTACCAGGCGCTGGGGAATACGTTGGACGCATTGAGAGCAGCCCTTTGCAACACTGAAATTTTGATCATTGATGAGATATCCATGGTCTCCAAGGAACTCTTTGCCTATGTCCACTGGAGATTTCAGCAGATCAAGGGCAACAAGAAACCATTTGGGGGCATCTCCGTTCTTGCAGTTGGGGACTTCTACCAACTGCCACCCCTTGGAAGATCCAAACCCCTCTGCGTTTCTGAGGACGATCTTCTTGACCTCTGGACAGATTTTCAGATGGTCAACCTTACAGAAATCATGCGGCAGAAAGATGACGTTGCTTTTGCCGAACTTTTGAACAGGATCAGGGAGAAGAGGAAGGCGGATCCACTTGCCGATGGTGACAGAGCGTTGCTCACCACGGCTGTCTCGGATGTGCGAGACCTCCCTGCCGATACTCTGCATATCTTTCCCACCAATAAAGAGGTGGATAGGCACAACGCTGCAACTGTGGCTGCTCTCAAATTGACTGTTGTCAATATTCCTGCAGAGGACTACAGGAAAGACCCACGATCAGGAAGAATGGTCATTGTGACCAAAGTGATCATGGGGACAAAAAGGGATCTACCTGATTCCCTTCAAGCTGGTGTAGGAGCACGGGTTATGGTTCTGAGGAATTTGGATGTTGAGGATGGACTTGTGAATGGGACCTTTGGCACAATTGGCAACATTGTTCAAAGCGCAAGTAAAGTGACCTTGCTCGGACTTAGGCTAGACAATCCCGAAGCAGGCCAGAAATTCCACAAGAAAATTCTGGGGCCTACGGATAACTTGGTCTATATCGAACGGTCAGAGGAAAACTTGTGCAAAAAAGGCGTGGTCAGGCGGCAATTTCCCATGAAGCTTGCCTTTGGATGCACGGCTCACAAAGTGCAAGGCATGACAATGAGCTCTGCAGTTGTGTCTCTTAAGCGTGTGTTTGAACCTGGAATGGCCTATGTTGCGCTAAGCCGCACGACGTCACTCCAAGGATTAAAGATCATCGACTTCGATGAATCAAAAATCTATGCCAACCCCAATGTTACGACTGCAATGGACAGTATGAAACACGCTTCTTTCCAAAGTACAAGACCACTGTTGTACTTTTCCAAAATGCCACAATCTGCTTTTCCTACCTTGACCATTGTTCATCACAACACCGAGGGGCTTTCATCTCATATGGAGGACTTGAAGTCTCATCATGAATTGAGACTGGCAGATGTCCTTTGCCTCACTGAAACTCATTTGTCTGGATCCTTTTTCCCCCATCACTTGCAGCTGGAGGGATGCAGCACTTTTGTGCGCAACAGACAGGTTTCATATTCAAATAGACTGGACATGGCCCAAAAAGAGGGTGGCGGAGTCGCAGTCTATTATCGCGATTGTCTTCGAGCGGAGCCCCGTCGGTTTATTCAAAATGTGCTTGACCTGGAATTCGCTGTCATCAGGGTTGACGCTCCTGTCAAGGCTTTGATAGCTACGGTCTACAGGCCACCAAACCTGAATCTTGGCACATTTCTTCCAAACCTTGGAAGTCTCTTGGACGCTTTGGCATTGATGGACTGCCAACCTATTGTTGTTTGTGGCGACTTTAATGAGGATTTGCTTTCAAAGGGAAGGAAATCCATTCTGGACTTTTTTCAATCCAGAGGCTTTTCACAGTTGATCACCCAGGCCACAACTGGAAAGCAGACTCTGATTGATCACATTTACATATCTCAACCAGATTCTTGTGTTCAATCAGGCGTTCTGCACACGTACTACAGTTACCACAGTCCGGTCTACTGTGTGTTAACTTCTTGTGTGATCTCATTGTAGATCACTTTGGGCTTTGATGGTCATGGAGCTTGTGATGTTCGCTTGTTGTGGCTTTTGTGACATCTACCTGATCTTGGGAGGTGTAGGTTGTTTGTGTTGGCGGCTTTCAGGCATCCAGTGATCATGCAGTAAGTGTTCACTGTACTTCATTTGCGTTTCATTAGGCTGCTTCACCGAGTCGGGGCAGAAACCGTCCACTTTTGCATCAAAATATGTATATATGTGAAAAGTATAAAAACATCTTTCTCGTTCGTCTTGAAACTCGCCAGGATGCATCATCTGAACAATCCTAGTAAAGTTTTTTTCTGAATATTTCATTTGATACATTCGCACTTTTCTGGACACTCTAAAAGATGTTTTATTCATGCAGTCTGTCTTTCTCAAGTTGACCCACCAAAGGTACTCCACATCTGTTTGGGTCACAGTGGATATTTTTCTATTGTTTGACATGTATACTCTTGTTAAGGGCACCATTTTCATAATTGTGCCTTTACAAATGTTGTTGAGCCTTTCATACCACTGCTCAAAAAAGGGGGATACTCTACTTTAAATTGTTAACACTGAAATGCTAAATCCTTTTCTTGTTGAAAATTGGCATCATAACAAAATTACACTCGAAATCAGAGCGGCCAATCATGTTTTTAGTACATAATATTTATCATAGTTCCAAAAATATTGAGCTTCATATTCAATTTAAGACCTGGGATATGTCATAGAAGCGCTTCCTTATTTTGAGCAGTGTCGTATAAAGGTACTTTTAATCAGTGTGCTTTTCTGTTAGCAGGGCATCGTTCAAGAGAGACAGTTCAGGACTTGAATGTTTTGTTTATGTTTTGTTTATCCTTCTTGTGATTGTGACTGAAACACAATGATAAACGTGTTGGTGTGAGTCAACAACTGCGATGGTAAGTGATGATTGATTATTGAATTGATCTCGGCAAACATGGGACAATAATTATTTTTTTTCACATGCAATACAGGTGGATGGAGCACAGCAACGGGCACGACTTGACACGGCCAAGGATGTTCAAGTTAGTCACATTACTTCACCCTGACAATTGAATCACTTTGAAATTGGTCATTTAATCTCGTCTACTATTACATTCTACAGGATTCATCACTAAAAAAGGTCACGTGTATTGGCTGAATATTCATATTAAGTTATAACTGTTCTGTTCAGCTGCCTATCTTCTAACAACTTGTTCCTCTGTGTGCTCAGGAAACGATGAAGATGACGCTCGCCTCACAGTACCAAACATCTGGCAAGATCCTGTGGATAACTGTTCAGTTCAGCTGCCTATCTTCTAACAACTTGTTCCTTTGTGTGCTCAGGAAACGATGAAGATGACGCCCGCTTCACAGTACCAAACATCTGGCAAGATCCTGTGGAACAAAGACCCAAAACGGCTCTTTTAAGAGCTACTTTTACATCTACTTTGGAGTAACATTCCTGCAAAATTGATCAGCACCAACGTGTCTTTAATATACAATGCACATTAGCATGCTGCTAACTTAGCATGCTAATGCTAGCTTGCTGACTGATTGAGAGGTAAAGTACACCAACATTTGACAAACTGTTCAGTGCAATGCTAAGTTAGCACGCTAATGCTAATGTTAGCTTAGCATGCTAATCCTCCTGCAAAGTTAACATGTAGGAAGTGACCCAGAGTGCGTTCGGCTTTCCGCCTTGCGAGAGTCAGCAGTCACATCCAAAATTTCCACGGGAAATTTTTTTTTCTAGTTATGTGACTGCTGCGAAGCAGTCACATATTAGTATCCATCCAGGAAAAGCGTTTATTATTATTATTATTATTATTATGTCTTATTCTTCACATTTTTTCAGACGAAATGCGGGTCGTACCGTAGAACGTACCGGCACAAGTGAGGTATCAAAAGATGCGTCTCGATTTGACTCGGCGGGGTACCATTTTTTTTCGGAATTTCGAGTTACCATGGCGACGCAATTCCCCAAAAAACCCCCCAAAAAGTCCCATAGGAATGAATGGAGAAGGGGAAAAAACCTCCACAAATTTAACACCTTTTTCGAAGCCACGCTGCGCGCACATACATTGACCGACCGAGACGATTTTTAGCTCATTTTGTTGCAATTTTTCCCATCTTTAGCTCTGTGTTGAAATTTTTTTTAAGAAATGTAAGCGCTCCCTCCTGTGCGGGTTCAAAGACAGGGTGTGAAATGAAGAAAAAGAGGCTCTTTCCATTAGTGTGTATTGCGTTTGCTAGAGTGGAGCAATCAGCGCTAGAGTGGAGAGACAAAAAAAATTCTTTCCAAAAATTTCACTTCAACTCGTCACCGTGGCCACAATATTTGCTCAGTAAACATCAAATTTGGATATTTTGTAGTCACAAGGGTCTTCTTTCTGACAAACCCACTTTTGTGCGGCAAAGGTGTCATTTAGTACCTTTTATTTGACTTGAAGCGAGGGGAAGTCGCACTTTTTCGCCCATTGAGCCCCATGTTATTTTCGCCGCCTTTTTTTGTCATTTTTTTTCAAAGTCACACGTTTTCAACCTGCTCTAATTTGGTCATTTTTTATCCGATTTAAAAGATGAGAACATGCTTGCGTTCCCCAAAGCCTTGCCGTTCTAACGGGGCATTTCTGAAATCTGTATCTTAAACCGTTCAGTCGTGAGAGCCTTTTGTTCGAGGTGTGCGCTTTCTCATAGAACTCAATTGAAGCAAGCAAAATGTTCGCCCACCTGGTACTTAGGAAATGTGTGTGCGTGAATGCGCATATTTGTTAAAGTGACAGTAACCCATTTTCAGTTTAGTGATTATGGCTTAACTTCCACATTTCTTGATCAATTAAAACCATTCGAATTTTAAACTCTTCAGATCATTCCCTATTTTCGCTTAATAAAAAAAAATCAAAGCACAATATAATATTTTTGTTTATGAAATGTAATGTAATGAACTGCTATTTAAATGGTGCTTTTTGAGCTATTCTGCCCACTCTCTCACTTCTGCACAGCAACTGCCTCAGCCAATCAGAGCTGCTTGTTGTCATCCACGCCTGGAATTTCCCCACCACCGCCCACACACAGTGGCGGCCATCTTGGCCAGGGATTCTCACATTACTGTCCATACAGAGCGGCGGCCATCTTGGCCAGGGATTCTCACACTACTGTCCATACAGAGCGGCGGCCATCTTGGCCAGGGATTCTCACACTACTGCCCATACAGAGCGGCGGCCATCTTGGACAGGGATTCTCACACTACTGCCCACACAGAGTGGCGGCCATCTTGGCCAATTGTTGAGGTGCACCCAGGATTCTCGGCCTCTGCCCACATGGAGCGGCGGCCATTTTGGTCAATTGATTAGCTAGGCCAGGGACTTCAGCACCACTGCACACACACAGAGTGGCGGCCATCTTGTCCAATTGTTGAGGTGCACCCAGGATTCTCGGCCCCTGAGTGGCGGCCATCTTGGCCAATTGAGTAGGTATGACAGGGATTGACCTAATTTCAACAGGAAGTGACCCAGACAGACCTAAATTCAACAGGAAGTGACTTAATTTCAGTAGGAAATGACCTAAAAATGACCT
>NW_027520696.1:2500-15270 GCF_051991245.1 Festucalex cinctus
AAAAGCCTTACTATACATGGTCGTTTTTTTGTCGGAAAAAAAAGCCTTACTATACATGGTCGTTTTTTTGTCGGAAAAAAAAGCCTTACTATACATGGTAGTTTTTTTGTCGGAAAAAAAAGCCTTACTATACATGGTCGTTTTTTTGTCGGAAAAAAAAGCCTTACTATACATGGTCGTTTTTTTGTCGGAAAAAAAAGCCTTACTATACATGGTCGTTTTTTTGTCGGAAAAAAAAGCCTTACTATACATGGTCGTTTTTTTGTCGGAAAAAAAAGCCTTACTATACATGGTCGTTTTTTTGTCGGAAAAAAAAGCCTTACTATACATGGTCGTTTTTTTGTCGGAAAAAAAAGCCTTACTATACATGGTCGTTTTTTTGTCGGAAAAAAAAGCCTTACTATACATGGTCGTTTTTTTGTCGGAAAAAAAAGCCTTACTATACATGGTCGTTTTTTTGTCGGAAAAAAAAGCCTTACTCTACATGGTCGTTTTTTTGTCGGAAAAAAAAGCCTTACTATACATGGTCGTTTTTTTGTCGGAAAAAAAAGCCTTACTATACATGGTCGTTTTTTTGTCGGAAAAAAAAGCCTTACTATACATGGTCGTTTTTTTGTCGGAAAAAAAAGCCTTACTATACATGGTCGTTTTTTTGTCGGAAAAAAAAGCCTTACTATACATGGTCGTTTTTTTGTCGGAAAAAAAAGCCTTACTATACATGGTCGTTTTTTTGTCGGAAAAAAAAGCCTTACTATACATGGTCGTTTTTTTGTCGGAAAAAAAAGCCTTACTATACATGGTCGTTGTTTTGTCGGAAAAAAAAGCCTTACTATACATGGTCGTTTTTTTGTCGGAAAAAAAAGCATTACTATACATGGTCGTTTTTTTGTCGGAAAAAAAAGCCTTACTATACATGGTCGTTTTTTTGTCGGAAAAAAAAGCCTTACTATACATGGTCGTTTTTTTGTCGGGAAAAAAAGCCTTACTATACATGGTCGTTTTTTTGTCGGAAAAAAAAGCCTTACTATACATGGTCGTTTTTTTGTCGGAAAAAAAAGCCTTACTATACATGGTCGTTTTTTTGTCGGAAAAAAAAGCCTTACTATACATGGTCGTTTTTAAGTCGAAAAAAAAGCCTTACTATACATGGTCGTTTTTTTGTCGAAAAAAAAAGCCTTACTATACATGGTCGTTTTTTTGTCGGAAAAAAAAGCCTTACTATACATGGTCGTTTTTTTGTCGGAAAAAAAAGCCTTACTATACATGGTCGATTTTTTGTCGGAAAAAAAAGCCTTACTATACATGGTCGTTTTTTTGTCGGAAAAAAAAGCCTTACTATACATGGTCGTTTTTTTGTCGGAAAAAAAAGCCTTACTATACATGGTCGTTTTTTTGTCGGAAAAAAAAGCCTTACTATACATGGTCGTTTTTTTGTCGGAAAAAAAAGCCTTACTATACATGGTCGTTTTTTTGTCGGAAAAAAAAGCCTTACTATACATGGTCGTTTGGTTTGTCCTAGCCTGGGATCGAACCCACAACCTCAGCGTCAGAGTGTAGACACTCTACCACTAGACCACGGGGCTGTTAGTCAGTTTACTGGAAAGAAGAGCAATGAGTTTAGTAAGTATGACTAGGAATATAAAAAAAAAAAAAAAAAAAAAAAAAAAAAAAAAAAAAAAGCCTGACTATACATGGTCGTTTTTTTGTCGGAAAAAAAAGCCTTACTATACATGGTCGTTTTTATGTCGAAAAAAAAAGCCTTACTATACATGGTCGTTTTTATGTCGAAAAAAAAAGCCTTACTATACATGGTCGTTTTTTTGTCGGAAAAAAAAGCCTTACTATACATGGTCGTTTTTATGTCGAAAAAAAAAGCCTTACTATACATGGTCGTTTTTATGTCGAAAAAAAAAGCCTTACTATACATGGTCGTTTTTTTGTCGGAAAAAAAAGCCTTACTATACATGGTCGTTTTTATGTCGAAAAAAAAAGCCTTACTATACATGGTCGTTTTTTTGTCGGAAAAAAAAGCCTTACTATACATGGTCGTTTTTATGTCGAAAAAAAAGCCTTACTATACATGGTCGTTTTTTTGTCGGAAAAAAAAGCCTTACTATACATGGTCGTTTTTATGTCGGAAAAAAAAGCCTTACGATACATGGTCGTTTTTTTGTCGGAAAAAAAAGCCTTACTATACATGGTCGTTTTTTTGTCGGAAAAAAAAAGCCTTACTATACATGGTCGTTTTTTTGTCGGAAAAAAAAGCCTTACTATACATGGTCGTTTTTTTGTCGGAAAAAAAAGCCTTACTATACATGGTCGTTTTTTTGTCGGAAAAAAAAGCCTTACTATACATGGTCGTTTTTTTGTCGGAAAAAAAAGCCTTACTATACATGGTCGTTTTTATGTCGAAAAAAAAAGCCTTACTATACATGGTCGTTTTTTTGTCGGAAAAAAAAGCCTTACTATACATGGTCGTTTTTTTGTCGGAAAAAAAAGCCTTACAATACATGGTAGTTTTTTTGTCGGAAAAAAAAGCCTTACTATACATGGTCGTTTTTTTGTCGGAAAAAAAAGCCTTACTATACATGGTCGTTTTTTTGTCGGAAAAAAAAGCCTTACTATACATGGTCGTTTTTATGTCGAAAAAAAAGCCTTACTATACATGGTCGTTTTTTTGTCGGAAAAAAAAGCCTTACTATACATGGTCGTTTTTATGTCGGAAAAAAAAGCCTTACGATACATGGTCGTTTTTTTGTCGGAAAAAAAAGCCTTACTATACATGGTCGTTTTTTTGTCGGAAAAAAAAAGCCTTACTATACATGGTCGTTTTTTTGTCGGAAAAAAAAGCCTTACTATACATGGTCGTTTTTTTGTCGGAAAAAAAAGCCTTACTATACATGGTCGTTTTTTTGTCGGAAAAAAAAGCCTTACTATACATGGTCGTTTTTTTGTCGGAAAAAAAAGCCTTACTATACATGGTCGTTTTTATGTCGAAAAAAAAAGCCTTACTATACATGGTCGTTTTTTTGTCGGAAAAAAAAGCCTTACTATACATGGTCGTTTTTTTGTCGGAAAAAAAAGCCTTACAATACATGGTAGTTTTTTTGTCGGAAAAAAAAGCCTTACTATACATGGTCGTTTTTTTGTCGGAAAAAAAAGCCTTACTATACATGGTCGTTTTTTTGTCGGAAAAAAAAGCCTTACTATACATGGTCGTTCTTATGTCGAAAAAAAAAGCCTTACTATACATGGTCGTTTTTTTGTTGGAAAAAAAAGCCTTACTATACATGGTCGTTTTTTTGTCGGAAAAAAAAGCCTTACTATACATGGTCGTTTTTATGTCGAAAAAAAAGCCTTACTATACATGGTCGTTTTTTTGTCGGAAAAAAAAAGCCTTACTATACATGGTCGTTTTTTTGTCGGAAAAAAAAGCCTTACTATACATGGTCGTTTTTTTGTCGGAAAAAAAAGCCTTACTATACATGGTCGTTTTTAAGTCGAAAAAAAAAGCCTTACTATACATGGTCGTTTTTTTGTCGGAAAAAAAAGCCTTACTATACATGGTCGTTTTTTTGTCGGAAAAAAAAGCCTTACTATACATGGTCGTTTTTTTGTCGGAAAAAAAAGCCTTACTATACATGGTCGTTTTTTTGTCGGAAAAAAAAGCCTTACTATACATGGTCGTTTTTTTGTCGGAAAAAAAAGCCTTACTATACATGGTCGTTTTTTTGTCGGAAAAAAAAGCCTTACTATACATGGTCGTTTGGTTTGTCCTAGCCTGGGATCGAACCCACAACCTCAGCGTGTAGACACTCTACCACTAGACCACGGGGCTGTTAGTCAGTTTACTGGAAAGAAGAGCAATGAGTTTAGTAAGTATGACTAGGAATATTAAAAAAAAAAAAAAAAAAAAAAAAAAAAAAAAAAAAAAAAAGCCTTACTATACATGGTCGTTTTTTTGTCGGAAAAAAAAGCCTTACTATACATGGTCGTTTTTATGTCGAAAAAAAAAGCCTTACTATACATGGTCGTTTTTTTGTCGGAAAAAAAAGCCTTACTATACATGGTCGTTTTTTTGTCGGAAAAAAAAGCCTTACTATACATGGTCGTTTTTATGTCGGAAAAAAAAGCCTTACTATACATGGTCGTTTTTATGTCGAAAAAAAAAGCCTTACTATACATGGTCGTTTTTTTGTCAGAAAAAAAAGCCTTACTATACATGGTCTTTTGGTTTGACTCAGCCTGGGATCGAACCCACAACCTTAGCGTCAGAGTGGAGACACTCTTCCACTAGACCACAGTGCTGTTAGTCAGTTTACTGGAAAGAAGAGCAATGAGTTTAGTAAGTATGACTAGGAATTTTAAAAAAAAAAAAAAAAAAAAAAAAAAAAAAAAAAAACTTACTATAGATGGTCGTTTTTTTGTCAGAAAAAAAAGCCTTACTATACATGGTAGTTTTTTTGTCGGAAAAAAAAGCCTTACTATACATGGTCGTTTTTTTGTCGGAAAAAAAAGCCTTACTATACATTGTCGTTTGGTTTGACTCAGGCTGGGATCGAACCCACAACCTCAGCGTCAGAGTGTAGACACTCTACCACTAGACCACGGGGCTGTTAGTCAGTTTACTGGAAAGAAGAGCAATGAGTTTAGTAAGTATGACTAGGAATTTAAAAAAAAAAAAAAAAAAAAAAAAAAAAAAGCCTTACTATACATGGTCGTTTTTATGTCGGAAAAAAAAGCCTTACTATACATGGTCGTTTTTTTGTCGGAAAAAAAAGCCTTACTATACATGGTCGTTTTTTTGTCGGAAAAAAAAGCCTTACTATACATGGTCGTTTTTAAGTCGAAAAAAAAGCCTTACTATACATGGTCGTTTTTTTGTCGGAAAAAAAAGCCTTACTATACATGGTCGTTTTTTTGTCGGAAAAAAAAGCCTTACTATACATGGTCGTTTTTTTGTCGGAAAAAAAAGCCTTACTATACATGGTCGTTTTTTTGTCGGAAAAAAAAGCCTTACTATACATGGTCGTTTTTTTGTCGGAAAAAAAAGCCTTACTATACATGGTCGTTTTTTTGTCGGAAAAAAAAGCCTTACTATACATGGTCGTTTTTTTGTCGGAAAAAAAAGCCTTACTATACATGGTCGTTTTTTTGTCGGAAAAAAAAGCCTTACTATACATGGTCGTTTTTTTGTCGGAAAAAAAAGCCTTACTATACATGGTCGTTTTTTTGTCGGAAAAAAAAGCCTTACTATACATGGTCGTTTTTTTGTCGGAAAAAAAAGCCTTACTATACATGGTCGTTTTTTTGTCGGAAAAAAAAGCCTTACTATACATGGTCGTTTTTATGTCGAAAAAAAAAGCCTTACTATACATGGTCGTTTTTTTGTCGGAAAAAAAAGCCTTACTGTACATGGTCGTTTTTTTGTCGGAAAAAAAAGCCTTAATATACATGGTCGTTTTTTTGTCGGAAAAAAAAGCCTTACTATACATTGTCGTTTTTATGTCGGAAAAAAAAGCCTTACTATACATGGTCGTTTTTTTGTCGGAAAAAAAAGCCTTACTATACATGGTCGTTTTTTTGTCGGAAAAAAAAGCCTTACTATACATGGTCGTTTTTTTGTCGGAAAAAATAAGCCTTACTATACATGGTCGTTTTTATGTCGAAAAAAAAAGCCTTACTATACATGGTCGTTTTTTTGTCGGAAAAAAAAGCCTTACTATACATGGTCGTTTTTTTGTCGAAAAAAAAAGCCTTACTATACATGGTCGTTTTTTTGTCGGAAAAAAAAGCCTTACTATACATGGTCGTTTTTATGTCGAAAAAAAAAGCCTTACTATACATGGTCGTTTTTTTGTCGGAAAAAAAAGCCTTACTATACATGGTCGTTTTTATGTCGAAAAAAAAAGCCTTACTATACATGGTCGTTTTTTTGTCGGAAAAAAAAGCCTTACTATACATGGTCGTTTTTTTGTCGGAAAAAAAAGCCTTACTATACATGGTCGTTTTTTTGTCGGAAAAAAAAGCCTTACTATACATGGTCGTTTTTATGTCGAAAAAAAAAGCCTTACTATACATGGTCGTTTTTTTGTCGGAAAAAAAAGCCTTACTATACATGGTCGTTTTTTTGTCAGAAAAAAAAGCCTTACTATACATGGTCGTTTTTATGTCGAAAAAAAAAGCCTTACTATACATGGTCGTTTTTTTGTCGGAAAAAAAAGCCTTACTATACATGGTCGTTTTTTTGTCGGAAAAAAAAGCCTTACTATACATGGTCGTTTTTTTGTCGGAAAAAAAAGCCTTACTATACATGGTCGTTTTTATGTCGAAAAAAAAAGCCTTACTATACATGGTTGTTTTTTTGTCGGAAAAAAAAGCCTTACTATACATGGTCGTTTTTTTGTCGGAAAAAAAAGCCTTACTATACATGGTCGTTTTTTTGTCGGAAAAAAAAGCCTTACTATACATGGTCGTTTTTTTGTCGGAAAAAAAAGCCTTACTATACATGGTCGTTTTTTTGTCGGAAAAAAAAGCCTTACTATACATGGTCGTTTTTATGTCGAAAAAAAAAGCCTTACTATACATGGTAGTTTTTTTGTCGGAAAAAAAAGCCTTACTATACATTGTCGTTTGGTTTGACTCAGGCTGGGATCGAACCCACAACCTCAGCGTCAGAGTGTAGACACTCTACCACTAGACCACGGGGCTGTTAGTCAGTTTACTGGAAAGAAGAGCAATGAGTTTAGTAAGTATGACTAGGAATTAAAAAAAAAAAAAAAAAAAAAAAAAAAAAAAGCCTTACTATACATGGTCGTTTTTATGTCGGAAAAAAAAGCCTTACTATACATGGTCGTTTTTTTGTCGGAAAAAAAAGCCTTACTATACATGGTCGTTTTTTTGTCGGAAAAAAAAGCCTTACTATACATGGTCGTTTTTAAGTCGAAAAAAAAGCCTTACTATACATGGTCGTTTTTTTGTCGGAAAAAAAAGCCTTACTATACATGGTCGTTTTTTTGTCGGAAAAAAAAGCCTTACTATACATGGTCGTTTTTTTGTCGGAAAAAAAAGCCTTACTATACATGGTCGTTTTTTTGTCGGAAAAAAAAGCCTTACTATACATGGTCGTTTTTTTGTCGGAAAAAAAAGCCTTACTATACATGGTCGTTTTTTTGTCGGAAAAAAAAGCCTTACTATACATGGTCGTTTTTTTGTCGGAAAAAAAAGCCTTACTATACATGGTCGTTTTTTTGTCGGAAAAAAAAGCCTTACTATACATGGTCGTTTTTTTGTCGGAAAAAAAAGCCTTACTATACATGGTCGTTTTTTTGTCGGAAAAAAAAGCCTTACTATACATGGTCGTTTTTTTGTCGGAAAAAAAAGCCTTACTATACATGGTCGTTTTTTTGTCGGAAAAAAAAGCCTTACTATACATGGTCGTTTTTATGTCGAAAAAAAAAGCCTTACTATACATGGTCGTTTTTTTGTCGGAAAAAAAAGCCTTACTGTACATGGTCGTTTTTTTGTCGGAAAAAAAAGCCTTAATATACATGGTCGTTTTTTTGTCGGAAAAAAAAGCCTTACTATACATTGTCGTTTTTATGTCGGAAAAAAAAGCCTTACTATACATGGTCGTTTTTTTGTCGGAAAAAAAAGCCTTACTATACATGGTCGTTTTTTTGTCGGAAAAAAAAGCCTTACTATACATGGTCGTTTTTTTGTCGGAAAAAATAAGCCTTACTATACATGGTCGTTTTTATGTCGAAAAAAAAAGCCTTACTATACATGGTCGTTTTTTTGTCGGAAAAAAAAGCCTTACTATACATGGTCGTTTTTTTGTCGAAAAAAAAAGCCTTACTATACATGGTCGTTTTTTTGTCGGAAAAAAAAGCCTTACTATACATGGTCGTTTTTATGTCGAAAAAAAAAGCCTTACTATACATGGTCGTTTTTTTGTCGGAAAAAAAAGCCTTACTATACATGGTCGTTTTTATGTCGAAAAAAAAAGCCTTACTATACATGGTCGTTTTTTTGTCGGAAAAAAAAGCCTTACTATACATGGTCGTTTTTATGTCGAAAAAAAAAGCCTTACTATACATGGTCGTTTTTTTGTCGGAAAAAAAAGCCTTACTATACATGGTCGTTTTTTCGTCGGAAAAAAAAGCCTTACTATACATGGTCGTTTTTATGTCGAAAAAAAAAGCCTTACTATACATGGTCATTTTTTTGTCGGAAAAAAAAGCCTTACTATACATGGTCGTTTTTTTGTCGGAAAAAAAAGCCTTACTATACATGGTCGTTTTTTTGTCGGAAAAAAAAGCCTTACTATACATGGTCGTTTTTTAGTCGGAAAAAAAAGCCTTACTATACATGGTCGTTTTTTTGTCGGAAAAAAAAGCCTTACTATACATGGTCGTTTTTATGTCGAAAAAAAAAGCCTTACTATACATGGTCGTTTTTTTGTCGGAAAAAAAAGCCTTACGATACATGGTCGTTTTTATGTCGGAAAAAAAAGCCTTACTATACATGGTCGTTTTTTTGTCAGAAAAAAAAGCCTTACTATACATGGTCTTTTGGTTTGACTCAGCCTGGGATCGAACCCACAACCTTAGCGTCAGAGTGGAGACACTCTTCCACTAGACCACGGTGCTGTTAGTCAGTTTACTGGAAAGAAGAGCAATGAGTTTAGTAAGTATGACTAGGAATTTAAAAAAAAAAAAAAAAAAAAAAAAAAAAACCTTACTATAGATGGTCGTTTTTTTGTCAGAAAAAAAAGCCTTACTATACATGGTCGTTTTTTTGTCGGAAAAAAAAGCCTTACTATACATGGTCGTTTTTTTGTCAGAAAAAAAAGCCTTACTATACATGGTCGTTTTTATGTCGAAAAAAAAAGCCTTACTATACATGGTCGTTTTTTTGTCAGAAAAAAAAGCCTTACTATACATGGTCGTTTTTATGTCGAAAAAAAAAGCCTTACTATACATGGTCGTTTTTTTGTCGGAAAAAAAAGCCTTACTATACATGGTCGTTTTTTTGTCGGAAAAAAAAGCCTTACTATACATGGTCGTTTTTTGGTCGGAAAAAAAAGCCTTACTATACATGGTCGTTTTTATGTCGAAAAAAAAAGCCTTACTATACATGGTCGTTTTTTTGTCGGAAAAAAAAGCCTTACTATACATGGTCGTTTTTTTGTCGGAAAAAAAAGCCTTACTATACATGGTCGTTTTTTTGTCGGAAAAAAAAGCCTTACTATACATGGTCGGTTTTTTGTCGGAAAAAAAAGCCTTACTATACATGGTCGTTTTTTTGTCGGAAAAAAAAGCCTTACTATACATGGTCGTTTTTATGTCGAAAAAAAAAGCCTTACTATACATGGTCGTTTTTTTGTCGGAAAAAAAAGCCTTACTATACATGGTCGTTTTTTTGTCGGAAAAAAAAGCCTTAATATACATGGTCGTTTTTTTGTCGGAAAAAAAAGCCTTACTATACATTGTCGTTTTTATGTCGGAAAAAAAAGCCTTACTATACATGGTCGTTTTTTTGTCGGAAAAAAAAGCCTTACTATACATGGTCGTTTTTTTGTCGGAAAAAAAAGCCTTACTATACATGGTCGTTTTTATGTCGAAAAAAAAAGCCTTACTATACATGGTAGTTTTTTTGTCGGAAAAAAAAGCCTTACTATACATGGTCGTTTTTTTGTCGGAAAAAAAAGCCTTACTATACATTGTCGTTTGGTTTGACTCTGCCTGGGATCGAACCCACAACCTCAGCGTCAGAGTGTAGACACTCTACCACTAGACCACGGGGCTGTTAGTCAGTTTACTGGAAAGAAGAGCAATGAGTTTAGTAAGTATGACTAGGAATTTAAAAAAAAAAAAAAAAAAAAAAAAAAAAAGCCTTACTATACATGGTCGTTTTTATGTCGGAAAAAAAAGCCTTACTATACATGGTCGTTTTTTTGTCGGAAAAAAAAGCCTTACTATACATGGTCGTTTTTTTGTCGGAAAAAAAAGCCTTACTATACATGGTCGTTTTTAAGTCGAAAAAAAAAGCCTTACTATACATGGTCGTTTTTTTGTCGGAAAAAAAAGCCTTACTATACATGGTCGTTTTTTTGTCGGAAAAAAAAGCCTTACTATACATGGTCGTTTTTTTGTCGGAAAAAAAAGCCTTACTATACATGGTCGTTTTTTTGTCGGAAAAAAAAGCCTTACTATACATGGTCGTTTTTTTGTCGGAAAAAAAAGCCTGACTATACATGGTCGTTTTTTTGTCGGAAAAAAAAGCCTTACTATACATGGTCGTTTTTTTGTCGGAAAAAAAAGCCTTACTATACATGGTCGTTTTTTTGTCGGAAAAAAAAGCCTTACTATACATGGTCGTTTTTTTGTCGGAAAAAAAAGCCTTACTATACATGGTCGTTTTTTTGTCGGAAAAAAAAGCCTTACTATACATGGTCGTTTTTTTGTCGGAAAAAAAAGCCTTACTATACATGGTCGTTTTTTTGTCGGAAAAAAAAGCCTTACTATACATGGTCGTTTTTATGTCGAAAAAAAAAACCTTACTATACATGGTCATTTTTTTGTCGGAAAAAAAAGCCTTACTATACATGGTCGTTTTTTTGTCGGAAAAAAAAGCCTTAATATACATGGTCGTTTTTTTGTCGGAAAAAAAAGCCTTACTATACATGGTCGTTTTTATGTCGAAAAAAAAAGCCTTACTATACATGGTCGTTTTTTTGTCGGAAAAAAAAGCCTTACTATACATGGTCGTTTTTATGTCGAAAAAAAAAGCCTTACTATACATGGTCGTTTTTTTGTCGGAAAAAAAAGCCTTACTATACATGGTCGTTTTTTCGTCGGAAAAAAAAGCCTTACTATACATGGTCGTTTTTATGTCGAAAAAAAAAGCCTTACTATACATGGTCGTTTTTTTGTCGGAAAAAAAAGCCTTACTATACATGGTCGTTTTTTTGTCGGAAAAAAAAGCCTTACTATACATGGTCGTTTTTTTGTCGGAAAAAAAAGCCTTACTATACATGGTCGTTTTTTAGTCGGAAAAAAAAGCCTTACTATACATGGTCGTTTTTTTGTCGGAAAAAAAAGCCTTACTATACATGGTCGTTTTTATGTCGAAAAAAAAAGCCTTACTATACATGGTCGTTTTTTTGTCGGAAAAAAAAGCCTTACGATACATGGTCGTTTTTATGTCGGAAAAAAAAGCCTTACTATACATGGTCGTTTTTTTGTCAGAAAAAAAAGCCTTACTATACATGGTCTTTTGGTTTGACTCAGCCTGGGATCGAACCCACAACCTTAGCGTCAGAGTGGAGACACTCTTCCACTAGACCACGGTGCTGTTAGTCAGTTTACTGGAAAGAAGAGCAATGAGTTTAGTAAGTATGACTAGGAATTAAAAAAAAAAAAAAAAAAAAAACCTTACTATAGATGGTCGTTTTTTTGTCAGAAAAAAAAGCCTTACTATACATGGTCGTTTTTTTGTCGGAAAAAAAAGCCTTACTATACATGGTCGTTTTTTTGTCAGAAAAAAAAGCCTTACTATACATGGTCGTTTTTATGTCGAAAAAAAAAGCCTTACTATACATGGTCGTTTTTTTGTCGGAAAAAAAAGCCTTACTATACATGGTCGTTTTTTTGTCGGAAAAAAAAGCCTTACTATACATGGTCGTTTTTTTGTCGGAAAAAAAAGCCTTACTATACATGGTCGTTTTTATGTCGAAAAAAAAAGCCTTACTATACATGGTCGTTTTTTTGTCGGAAAAAAAAGCCTTACTATACATGGTCGTTTTTTTGTCGGAAAAAAAAGCCTTACTATACATGGTCGTTTTTTTGTCGGAAAAAAAAGCCTTACTATACATGGTCGTTTTTTTGTCGGAAAAAAAAGCCTTACTATACATGGTCGTTTTTTTGTCGGAAAAAAAAGCCTTACTATACATGGTCGTTTTTTTGTCGGAAAAAAAAGCCTTACTATACATGGTCGTTTTTTAGTCGGAAAAAAAAGCCTTACTATACATGGTCGTTTTTTTGTCGGAAAAAAAAGCCTTACTATACATGGTCGTTTTTATGTCGAAAAAAAAAGCCTTACTATACATGGTCGTTTTTTTGTCGGAAAAAAAAGCCTTACGATACATGGTCGTTTTTATGTCGGAAAAAAAAGCCTTACTATACATGGTCGTTTTTTTGTCAGAAAAAAAAGCCTTACTATACATGGTCTTTTGGTTTGACTCAGCCTGGGATCGAACCCACAACCTTAGCGTCAGAGTGGAGACACTCTTCCACTAGACCACGGTGCTGTTAGTCAGTTTACTGGAAAGAAGAGCAATGAGTTTAGTAAGTATGACTAGGAATTAAAAAAAAAAAAAAAAAAAAAACCTTACTATAGATGGTCGTTTTTTTGTCAGAAAAAAAAGCCTTACTATACATGGTCGTTTTTTTGTCGGAAAAAAAAGCCTTACTATACATGGTCGTTTTTTTGTCAGAAAAAAAAGCCTTACTATACATGGTCGTTTTTATGTCGAAAAAAAAAGCCTTACTATACATGGTCGTTTTTTTGTCGGAAAAAAAAGCCTTACTATACATGGTCGTTTTTTTGTCGGAAAAAAAAGCCTTACTATACATGGTCGTTTTTTTGTCGGAAAAAAAAGCCTTACTATACATGGTCGTTTTTATGTCGAAAAAAAAAGCCTTACTATACATGGTCGTTTTTTTGTCGGAAAAAAAAGCCTTACTATACATGGTCGTTTTTTTGTC
>NW_027520697.1:0-15198 GCF_051991245.1 Festucalex cinctus
AAAAGATTTGAGTGCACAACGTTTGGTTTAGGTTTGACAGCCATAATCACCTTTTTATTGCTTTAAATGCGTTTTTAGCGCATGATTGTACATTTGAGCTGAATGTGTCAAAATCTTAAAAATTAACAGGTGCCCAAGCAATTTCATGCTAGAATCATCATCCGGATGCCAAAATAAACTAAATACAGCAAAAGATTTGAGTGCACAACGTTTGGTTTAGATTTGACAGCCATAATCAGCAATTGTGTACATTTGAGCTGAATGTGTCAAAATCTTAAAAATTAACAGGTGCCCAAGCAATTTCATGCTAGAATCATCATCCGGATGCCAAAATAAACTAAATACAGCAAAAGATTTGAGTGCACAACGTTTGGTTTAGATTTGACAGCCATAATCAGCAATTGTGTACATTTGAGCTGAATGTGTCAAAATCTTAAAAATTAACAGGTGCCCAAGCAATTTCATGCTAGAATCATCATCCGGATGCCAAAATAAACTAAATACAGCAAAAGATTTGAGTGCACAACGTTTGGTTTAGGTTTGACAGCCATAATCACCTTTTATTGCTTTAAATGCGTTTTTAGCGCATGATTGTACATTTGAGCTGAATGTGTCAAAATCTTAAAAATTAACAGGTGCCCAAGCAATTTCATGCTAGAATCATCATCCGGATGCCAAAATAAACTAAATACAGCAAAAGATTTGAGTGCACAACGTTTGGTTTAGATTTGACAGCCATAATCAGCAATTGTGTACATTTGAGCTGAATGTGTCAAAATCTTAAAAATTAACAGGTGCCCAAGCAATTTCATGCTAGAATCATCATCCGGATGCCAAAATAAACTAAATACAGCAAAAGATTTGAGTGCACAACGTTTGGTTTAGGTTTGACAGCCATAATCACCTTTTTATTGCTTTAAATGCGTTTTAGCGCATGATTGTACATTTGAGCTGAATGTGTCAAAATCTTAAAAATTAACAGGTGCCCAAGCAATTTCATGCTAGAATCATCATCCGGATGCCAAAATAAACTAAATACAGCAAAAGATTTGAGTGCACAACGTTTGGTTTAGATTTGACAGCCATAATCAGCAATTGTGTACATTTGAGCTGAATGTGTCAAAATCTTAAAAATTAACAGGTGCCCAAGCAATTTCATGCTAGAATCATCATCCGGATGCCAAAATAAACTAAATACAGCAAAAGATTTGAGTGCACAACGTTTGGTTTAGGTTTGACAGCCATAATCACCTTTTTATTGCTTTAAATGCGTTTTAGCGCATGATTGTACATTTGAGCTGAATGTGTCAAAATCTTAAGAATTAACAGGTGCCCAAGCAATTTCATGCTAGAATCATCATCCGGATGCCAAAATAAACTAAATACAGCAAAAGATTTGAGTGCACAACGTTTGGTTTAGGTTTGACAGCCATAATCACCTTTTTATTGCTTTAAATGCGTTTTTAGCGCATGATTGTACATTTGAGCTGAATGTGTCAAAATCTTAAAAATTAAGGTGCCCAAGCAATTTCATGCTAGAATCATCATCCGGATGCCAAAATAAACTAAATACAGCAAAAGATTTGAGTGCACAACGTTTGGTTTAGATTTGACAGCCATAATCAGCAATTGTGTACATTTGAGCTGAATGTGTCAAAATCTTAAAAATTAACAGGTGCCCAAGCAATTTCATGCTAGAATCATCATCCGGATGCCAAAATAAACTAAATACAGCAAAAGATTTGAGTGCACAACGTTTGGTTTAGGTTTGACAGCCATAATCACCTTTTTATTGCTTTAAATGCGTTTTTAGCGCATGATTGTACATTTGAGCTGAATGTGTCAAAATCTTAAAAATTAACAGGTGCCCAAGCAATTTCATGCTAGAATCATCATCCGGATGCCAAAATAAACTAAATACAGCAAAAGATTTGAGTGCACAACGTTTGGTTTAGATTTGACAGCCATAATCAGCAATTGTGTACATTTGAGCTGAATGTGTCAAAATCTTAAAAATTAACAGGTGCCCAAGCAATTTCATGCTAGAATCATCATCCGGATGCCAAAATAAACTAAATACAGCAAAAGATTTGAGTGCACAACGTTTGGTTTAGGTTTGACAGCCATAATCACCTTTTTATTGCTTTAAATGCGTTTTTAGCGCATGATTGTACATTTGAGCTGAATGTGTCAAAATCTTAAAAATTAACAGGTGCCCAAGCAATTTCATGCTAGAATCATCATCCGGATGCCAAAATAAACTAAATACAGCAAAAGATTTGAGTGCACAACGTTTGGTTTAGATTTGACAGCCATAATCAGCAATTGTGTACATTTGAGCTGAATGTGTCAAAATCTTAAAAATTAACAGGTGCCCAAGCAATTTCATGCTAGAATCATCATCCGGATGCCAAAATAAACTAAATACAGCAAAAGATTTGAGTGCACAACGTTTGGTTTAGATTTGACAGCCATAATCAGCAATTGTGTACATTTGAGCTGAATGTGTCAAAATCTTAAAAATTAACAGGTGCCCAAGCAATTTCATGCTAGAATCATCATCCGGATGCCAAAATAAACTAAATACAGCAAAAGATTTGAGTGCACAACGTTTGGTTTAGGTTTGACAGCCATAATCACCTTTTTATTGCTTTAAATGCGTTTTTAGCGCATGATTGTACATTTGAGCTGAATGTGTCAAAATCTTAAAAATTAACAGGTGCCCAAGCAATTTCATGCTAGAATCATCATCCGGATGCCAAAATAAACTAAATACAGCAAAAGATTTGAGTGCACAACGTTTGGTTTAGATTTGACAGCCATAATCAGCAATTGTGTACATTTGAGCTGAATGTGTCAAAATCTTAAAAATTAACAGGTGCCCAAGCAATTTCATGCTAGAATCATCATCCGGATGCCAAAATAAACTAAATACAGCAAAAGATTTGAGTGCACAACGTTTGGTTTAGGTTTGACAGCCATAATCACCTTTTTATTGCTTTAAATGCGTTTTTAGCGCATGATTGTACATTTGAGCTGAATGTGTCAAAATCTTAAAAATTAACAGGTGCCCAAGCAATTTCATGCTAGAATCATCATCCGGATGCCAAAATAAACTAAATACAGCAAAAGATTTGAGTGCACAACGTTTGGTTTAGAATTGACAGCCATAATCAGCAATTGTGTACATTTGAGCTGAATGTGTCAAAATCTTAAAAATTAACAGGTGCCCAAGCAATTTCATGCTAGAATCATCATCCGGATGCCAAAATAAACTAAATACAGCAAAAGATTTGAGTGCACAACGTTTGGTTTAGGTTTGACAGCCATAATCACCTTTTTATTGCTTTAAATGCGTTTTTAGCGCATGATTGTACATTTGAGCTGAATGTGTCAAAATCTTAAAAATTAACAGGTGCCCAAAGCAATTTCATGCTAGAATCATCATCCGGATGCCAAAATAAACTAAATACAGCAAAAGATTTGAGTGCACAACGTTTGGTTTAGATTTGACAGCCATAATCAGCAATTGTGTACATTTGAGCTGAATGTGTCAAAATCTTAAAAATTAACAGGTGCCCAAGCAATTTCATGCTAGAATCATCATCCGGATGCCAAAATAAACTAAATACAGCAAAAGATTTGAGTGCACAACGTTTGGTTTAGGTTTGACAGCCATAATCACCTTTTTATTGCTTTAAATGCGTTTTTAGCGCATGATTGTACATTTGAGCTGAATGTGTCAAAATCTTAAGAATTAACAGGTGCCCAAGCAATTTCATGCTAGAATCATCATCCGGATGCCAAAATAAACTAAATACAGCAAAAGATTTGAGTGCACAACGTTTGGTTTAGATTTGACAGCCATAATCAGCAATTGTGTACATTTGAGCTGAATGTGTCAAAATCTTAAAAATTAACAGGTGCCCAAGCAATTTCATGCTAGAATCATCATCCGGATGCCAAAATAAACTAAATACAGCAAAAGATTTGAGTGCACAACGTTTGGTTTAGGTTTGACAGCCATAATCACCTTTTTATTGCTTTAAATGCGTTTTTAGCGCATGATTGTACATTTGAGCTGAATGTGTCAAAATCTTAAAAATTAACAGGTGCCCAAGCAATTTCATGCTAGAATCATCATCCGGATGCCAAAATAAACTAAATACAGCAAAAGATTTGAGTGCACAACGTTTGGTTTAGATTTGACAGCCATAATCAGCAATTGTGTACATTTGAGCTGAATGTGTCAAAATCTTAAAAATTAACAGGTGCCCAAGCAATTTCATGCTAGAATCATCATCCGGATGCCAAAATAAACTAAATACAGCAAAAGATTTGAGTGCACAACGTTTGGTTTAGGTTTGACAGCCATAATCACCTTTTTATTGCTTTAAATGCGTTTTTAGCGCATGATTGTACATTTGAGCTGAATGTGTCAAAATCTTAAAAATTAACAGGTGCCCAAGCAATTTCATGCTAGAATCATCATCCGGATGCCAAAATAAACTAAATACAGCAAAAGATTTGAGTGCACAACGTTTGGTTTAGATTTGACAGCCATAATCAGCAATTGTGTACATTTGAGCTGAATGTGTCAAAATCTTAAAAATTAACAGGTGCCCAAGCAATTTCATGCTAGAATCATCATCCGGATGCCAAAATAAACTAAATACAGCAAAAGATTTGAGTGCACAACGTTTGGTTTAGATTTGACAGCCATAATCAGCAATTGTGTACATTTGAGCTGAATGTGTCAAAATCTTAAAAATTAACAGGTGCCCAAGCAATTTCATGCTAGAATCATCATCCGGATGCCAAAATAAACTAAATACAGCAAAAGATTTGAGTGCACAACGTTTGGTTTAGATTTGACAGCCATAATCAGCAATTGTGTACATTTGAGCTGAATGTGTCAAAATCTTAAAAATTAACAGGTGCCCAAGCAATTTCATGCTAGAATCATCATCCGGATGCCAAAATAAACTAAATACAGCAAAAGATTTGAGTGCACAACGTTTGGTTTAGATTTGACAGCCATAATCAGCAATTGTGTACATTTGAGCTGAATGTGTCAAAATCTTAAAAATTAACAGGTGCCCAAGCAATTTCATGCTAGAATCATCATCCGGATGCCAAAATAAACTAAATACAGCAAAAGATTTGAGTGCACAACGTTTGGTTTAGGTTTGACAGCCATAATCACCTTTTTATTGCTTTAAATGCGTTTTTAGCGCATGATTGTACATTTGAGCTGAATGTGTCAAAATCTTAAAAATTAACAGGTGCCCAAGCAATTTCATGCTAGAATCATCATCCGGATGCCAAAATAAACTAAATACAGCAAAAGATTTGAGTGCACAACGTTTGGTTTAGATTTGACAGCCATAATCAGCAATTGTGTACATTTGAGCTGAATGTGTCAAAATCTTAAAAATTAACAGGTGCCCAAGCAATTTCATGCTAGAATCATCATCCGGATGCCAAAATAAACTAAATACAGCAAAAGATTTGAGTGCACAACGTTTGGTTTAGGTTTGACAGCCATAATCACCTTTTTATTGCTTTAAATGCGTTTTTAGCGCATGATTGTACATTTGAGCTGAATGTGTCAAAATCTTAAAAATTTACAGGTGCCCAAGCAATTTCATGCTAGAATCATCATCCGGATGCCAAAATAAACTAAATACAGCAAAAGATTTGAGTGCACAACGTTTGGTTTAGATTTGACAGCCATAATCAGCAATTGTGTACATTTGAGCTGAATGTGTCAAAATCTTAAAAATTAACAGGTGCCCAAGCAATTTCATGCTAGAATCATCATCCGGATGCAAAAATAAACTAAATACAGCAAAAGATTTGAGTGCACAACGTTTGGTTTAGGTTTGACAGCCATAATCACCTTTTTATTGCTTTAAATGCGTTTTTAGCGCATGATTGTACATTTGAGCTGAATGTGTCAAAATCTTAAAAATTAACAGGTGCCCAAGCAATTTCATGCTAGAATCATCATCCGGATGCCAAAATAAACTAAATACAGCAAAAGATTTGAGTGCACAACGTTTGGTTTAGGTTTGACAGCCATAATCACCTTTTTATTGCTTTAAATGCGTTTTTAGCGCATGATTGTACATTTGAGCTGAATGTGTCAAAATCTTAAAAATTAACAGGTGCCCAAGCAATTTCATGCTAGAATCATCATCCGGATGCCAAAATAAACTAAATACAGCAAAAGATTTGAGTGCACAACGTTTGGTTTAGATTTGACAGCCATAATCAGCAATTGTGTACATTTGAGCTGAATGTGTCAAAATCTTAAAAATTAACAGGTGCCCAAGCAATTTCATGCTAGAATCATCATCCGGATGCCAAAATAAACTAAATACAGCAAAAGATTTGAGTGCACAACGTTTGGTTTAGGTTTGACAGCCATAATCACCTTTTTATTGCTTTAAATGCGTTTTTAGCGCATGATTGTACATTTGAGCTGAATGTGTCAAAATCTTAAAAATTAACAGGTGCCCAAGCAATTTCATGCTAGAATCATCATCCGGATGCCAAAATAAACTAAATACAGCAAAAGATTTGAGTGCACAACGTTTGGTTTAGATTTGACAGCCATAATCAGCAATTGTGTACATTTGAGCTGAATGTGTCAAAATCTTAAAAATTAACAGGTGCCCAAGCAATTTCATGCTAGAATCATCATCCGGATGCCAAAATAAACTAAATACAGCAAAAGATTTGAGTGCACAACGTTTGGTTTAGATTTGACAGCCATAATCAGCAATTGTGTACATTTGAGCTGAATGTGTCAAAATCTTAAAAATTAACAGGTGCCCAAGCAATTTCATGCTAGAATCATCATCCGGATGCCAAAATAAACTAAATACAGCAAAAGATTTGAGTGCACAACGTTTGGTTTAGGTTTGACAGCCATAATCACCTTTTTATTGCTTTAAATGCGTTTTTAGCGCATGATTGTACATTTGAGCTGAATGTGTCAAAATCTTAAAAATTAACAGGTGCCCAAGCAATTTCATGCTAGAATCATCATCCGGATGCCAAAATAAACTAAATACAGCAAAAGATTTGAGTGCACAACGTTTGGTTTAGATTTGACAGCCATAATCAGCAATTGTGTACATTTGAGCTGAATGTGTCAAAATCTTAAAAATTAACAGGTGCCCAAGCAATTTCATGCTAGAATCATCATCCGGATGCCAAAATAAACTAAATACAGCAAAAGATTTGAGTGCACAACGTTTGGTTTAGGTTTGACAGCCATAATCACCTTTTTATTGCTTTAAATGCGTTTTTAGCGCATGATTGTACATTTGAGCTGAATGTGTCAAAATCTTAAAAATTAACAGGTGCCCAAGCAATTTCATGCTAGAATCATCATCCGGATGCCAAAATAAACTAAATACAGCAAAAGATTTGAGTGCACAACGTTTGGTTTAGATTTGACAGCCATAATCAGCAATTGTGTACATTTGAGCTGAATGTGTCAAAATCTTAAAAATTAACAGGTGCCCAAGCAATTTCATGCTAGAATCATCATCCGGATGCCAAAATAAACTAAATACAGCAAAAGATTTGAGTGCACAACGTTTGGTTTAGGTTTGACAGCCATAATCACCTTTTTATTGCTTTAAATGCGTTTTTAGCGCATGATTGTACATTTGAGCTGAATGTGTCAAAATCTTAAAAATTAACAGGTGCCCAAGCAATTTCATGCTAGAATCATCATCCGGATGCCAAAATAAACTAAATACAGCAAAAGATTTGAGTGCACAACGTTTGGTTTAGATTTGACAGCCATAATCAGCAATTGTGTACATTTGAGCTGAATGTGTCAAAATCTTAAAAATTAACAGGTGCCCAAGCAATTTCATGCTAGAATCATCATCCGGATGCCAAAATAAACTAAATACAGCAAAAGATTTGAGTGCACAACGTTTGGTTTAGGTTTGACAGCCATAATCACCTTTTTATTGCTTTAAATGCGTTTTTAGCGCATGATTGTACATTTGAGCTGAATGTGTCAAAATCTTAAAAATTAACCGGTGCCCAAGCAATTTCATGCTAGAATCATCATCCGGATGCCAAAATAAACTAAATACAGCAAAAGATTTGAGTGCACAACGTTTGGTTTAGATTTGACAGCCATAATCAGCAATTGTGTACATTTGAGCTGAATGTGTCAAAATCTTAAAAATTAACAGGTGCCCAAGCAATTTCATGCTAGAATCATCATCCGGATGCCAAAATAAACTAAATACAGCAAAAGATTTGAGTGCACAACGTTTGGTTTAGATTTGACAGCCATAATCAGCAATTGTGTACATTTGAGCTGAATGTGTCAAAATCTTAAAAATTAACAGGTGCCCAAGCAATTTCATGCTAGAATCATCATCCGGATGCCAAAATAAACTAAATACAGCAAAAGATTTGAGTGCACAACGTTTGGTTTAGATTTGACAGCCATAATCAGCAATTGTGTACATTTGAGCTGAATGTGTCAAAATCTTAAAAATTAACAGGTGCCCAAGCAATTTCATGCTAGAATCATCATCCGGATGCCAAAATAAACTAAATACAGCAAAAGATTTGAGTGCACAACGTTTGGTTTAGGTTTGACAGCCATAATCACCTTTTTATTGCTTTAAATGCGTTTTTAGCGCATGATTGTACATTTGAGCTGAATGTGTCAAAATCTTAAAAATTAACAGGTGCCCAAGCAATTTCATGCTAGAATCATCATCCGGATGCCAAAATAAACTAAATACAGCAAAAGATTTGAGTGCACAACGTTTGGTTTAGATTTGACAGCCATAATCAGCAATTGTGTACATTTGAGCTGAATGTGTCAAAATCTTAAAAATTAACAGGTGCCCAAGCAATTTCATGCTAGAATCATCATCCGGATGCCAAAATAAACTAAATACAGCAAAAGATTTGAGTGCACAACGTTTGGTTTAGGTTTGACAGCCATAATCACCTTTTTATTGCTTTAAATGCGTTTTTAGCGCATGATTGTACATTTGAGCTGAATGTGTCAAAATCTTAAAAATTAACAGGTGCCCAAGCAATTTCATGCTAGAATCATCATCCGGATGCCAAAATAAACTAAATACAGCAAAAGATTTGAGTGCACAACGTTTGGTTTAGATTTGACAGCCATAATCAGCAATTGTGTACATTTGAGCTGAATGTGTCAAAATCTTAAAAATTAACAGGTGCCCAAGCAATTTCATGCTAGAATCATCATCCGGATGCCAAAATAAACTAAATACAGCAAAAGATTTGAGTGCACAACGTTTGGTTTAGGTTTGACAGCCATAATCACCTTTTTATTGCTTTAAATGCGTTTTTAGCGCATGATTGTACATTTGAGCTGAATGTGTCAAAATCTTAAAAATTAACAGGTGCCCAAGCAATTTCATGCTAGAATCATCATCCGGATGCCAAAATAAACTAAATACAGCAAAAGATTTGAGTGCACAACGTTTGGTTTAGATTTGACAGCCATAATCAGCAATTGTGTACATTTGAGCTGAATGTGTCAAAATCTTAAAAATTAACAGGTGCCCAAGCAATTTCATGCTAGAATCATCATCCGGATGCCAAAATAAACTAAATACAGCAAAAGATTTGAGTGCACAACGTTTGGTTTAGGTTTGACAGCCATAATCACCTTTTTATTGCTTTAAATGCGTTTTTAGCGCATGATTGTACATTTGAGCTGAATGTGTCAAAATCTTAAAAATTAACAGGTGCCCAAGCAATTTCATGCTAGAATCATCATCCGGATGCCAAAATAAACTAAATACAGCAAAAGATTTGAGTGCACAACGTTTGGTTTAGATTTGACAGCCATAATCAGCAATTGTGTACATTTGAGCTGAATGTGTCAAAATCTTAAAAATTAACAGGTGCCCAAGCAATTTCATGCTAGAATCATCATCCGGATGCCAAAATAAACTAAATACAGCAAAAGATTTGAGTGCACAACGTTTGGTTTAGATTTGACAGCCATAATCACCTTTTTATTGCTTTAAATGCGTTTTTAGCGCATGATTGTACATTTGAGCTGAATGTGTCAAAATCTTAAAAATTAACAGGTGCCCAAGCAATTTCATGCTAGAATCATCATCCGGATGCCAAAATAAACTAAATACAGCAAAAGATTTGAGTGCACAACGTTTGGTTTAGATTTGACAGCCATAATCAGCAATTGTGTACATTTGAGCTGAATGTGTCAAAATCTTAAAAATTAACAGGTGCCCAAGCAATTTCATGCTAGAATCATCATCCGGATGCCAAAATAAACTAAATACAGCAAAAGATTTGAGTGCACAACGTTTGGTTTAGATTTGACAGCCATAATCAGCAATTGTGTACATTTGAGCTGAATGTGTCAAAATCTTAAAAATTAACAGGTGCCCAAGCAATTTCATGCTAGAATCATCATCCGGATGCCAAAATAAACTAAATACAGCAAAAGATTTGAGTGCACAACGTTTGGTTTAGATTTGACAGCCATAATCAGCAATTGTGTACATTTGAGCTGAATGTGTCAAAATCTTAAAAATTAACAGGTGCCCAAGCAATTTCATGCTAGAATCATCATCCGGATGCCAAAATAAACTAAATACAGCAAAAGATTTGAGTGCACAACGTTTGGTTTAGGTTTGACAGCCATAATCACCTTTTTATTGCTTTAAATGCGTTTTTAGCGCATGATTGTACATTTGAGCTGAATGTGTCAAAATCTTAAAAATTAACAGGTGCCCAAGCAATTTCATGCTAGAATCATCATCCGGATGCCAAAATAAACTAAATACAGCAAAAGATTTGAGTGCACAACGTTTGGTTTAGATTTGACAGCCATAATCAGCAATTGTGTACATTTGAGCTGAATGTGTCAAAATCTTAAAAATTAACAGGTGCCCAAGCAATTTCATGCTAGAATCATCATCCGGATGCCAAAATAAACTAAATACAGCAAAAGATTTGAGTGCACAACGTTTGGTTTAGGTTTGACAGCCATAATCACCTTTTTATTGCTTTAAATGCGTTTTTAGCGCATGATTGTACATTTGAGCTGAATGTGTCAAAATCTTAAAAATTAACAGGTGCCCAAGCAATTTCATGCTAGAATCATCATCCGGATGCCAAAATAAACTAAATACAGCAAAAGATTTGAGTGCACAACGTTTGGTTTAGATTTGACAGCCATAATCAGCAATTGTGTACATTTGAGCTGAATGTGTCAAAATCTTAAAAATTAACAGGTGCCCAAGCAATTTCATGCTAGAATCATCATCCGGATGCCAAAATAAACTAAATACAGCAAAAGATTTGAGTGCACAACGTTTGGTTTAGGTTTGACAGCCATAATCACCTTTTTATTGCTTTAAATGCGTTTTTAGCGCATGATTGTACATTTGAGCTGAATGTGTCAAAATCTTAAAAATTAACAGGTGCCCAAGCAATTTCATGCTAGAATCATCATCCGGATGCCAAAATAAACTAAATACAGCAAAAGATTTGAGTGCACAACGTTTGGTTTAGATTTGACAGCCATAATCAGCAATTGTGTACATTTGAGCTGAATGTGTCAAAATCTTAAAAATTAACAGGTGCCCAAGCAATTTCATGCTAGAATCATCATCCGGATGCCAAAATAAACTAAATACAGCAAAAGATTTGAGTGCACAACGTTTGGTTTAGGTTTGACAGCCATAATCACCTTTTTATTGCTTTAAATGCATTTTTAGCGCATGATTGTACATTTGAGCTGAATGTGTCAAAATCTTAAAAATTAACAGGTGCCCAAGCAATTTCATGCTAGAATCATCATCCGGATGCCAAAATAAACTAAATACAGCAAAAGATTTGAGTGCACAACGTTTGGTTTAGGTTTGACAGCCATAATCACCTTTTTATTGCTTTAAATGCGTTTTTAGCGCATGATTGTACATTTGAGCTGAATGTGTCAAAATCTTAAAAATTAACAGGTGCCCAAGCAATTTCATGCTAGAATCATCATCCGGATGCCAAAATAAACTAAATACAGCAAAAGATTTGAGTGCACAACGTTTGGTTTAGATTTGACAGCCATAATCAGCAATTGTGTACATTTGAGCTGAATGTGTCAAAATCTTAAAAATTAACAGGTGCCCAAGCAATTTCATGCTAGAATCATCATCCGGATGCCAAAATAAACTAAATACAGCAAAAGATTTGAGTGCACAACGTTTGGTTTAGGTTTGACAGCCATAATCACCTTTTTATTGCTTTAAATGCGTTTTTAGCGCATGATTGTACATTTGAGCTGAATGTGTCAAAATCTTAAAAATGAACAGGTGCCCAAGCAATTTCATGCTAGAATCATCATCCGGATGCCAAAATAAACTAAATACAGCAAAAGATTTGAGTGCACAACGTTTGGTTTAGATTTGACAGCCATAATCAGCAATTGTGTACATTTGAGCTGAATGTGTCAAAATCTTAAAAATTAACAGGTGCCCAAGCAATTTCATGCTAGAATCATCATCCGGATGCCAAAATAAACTAAATACAGCAAAAGATTTGAGTGCACAACGTTTGGTTTAGGTTTGACAGCCATAATCACCTTTTTATTGCTTTAAATGCGTTTTTAGCGCATGATTGTACATTTGAGCTGAATGTGTCAAAATCTTAAAAATTAACAGGTGCCCAAGCAATTTCATGCTAGAATCATCATCCGGATGCCAAAATAAACTAAATACAGCAAAAGATTTGAGTGCACAACGTTTGGTTTAGATTTGACAGCCATAATCAGCAATTGTGTACATTTGAGCTGAATGTGTCAAAATCTTAAAAATTAACAGGTGCCCAAGCAATTTCATGCTAGAATCATCATCCGGATGCCAAAATAAACTAAATACAGCAAAAGATTTGAGTGCACAACGTTTGGTTTAGGTTTGACAGCCATAATCACCTTTTTATTGCTTTAAATGCGTTTTTAGCGCATGATTGTACATTTGAGCTGAATGTGTCAAAATCTTAAAAATTAACAGGTGCCCAAGCAATTTCATGCTAGAATCATCATCCGGATGCCAAAATAAACTAAATACAGCAAAAGATTTGAGTGCACAACGTTTGGTTTAGATTTGACAGCCATAATCAGCAATTGTGTACATTTGAGCTGAATGTGTCAAAATCTTAAAAATTAACAGGTGCCCAAGCAATTTCATGCTAGAATCATCATCCGGATGCCAAAATAAACTAAATACAGCAAAAGATTTGAGTGCACAACGTTTGGTTTAGATTTGACAGCCATAATCAGCAATTGTGTACATTTGAGCTGAATGTGTCAAAATCTTAAAAATTAACAGGTGCCCAAGCAATTTCATGCTAGAATCATCATCCGGATGCCAAAATAAACTAAATACAGCAAAAGATTTGAGTGCACAACGTTTGGTTTAGATTTGACAGCCATAATCAGCAATTGTGTACATTTGAGCTGAATGTGTCAAAATCTTAAAAATTAACAGGTGCCCAAGCAATTTCATGCTAGAATCATCATCCGGATGCCAAAATAAACTAAATACAGCAAAAGATTTGAGTGCACAACGTTTGGTTTAGGTTTGACAGCCATAATCACCTTTTTATTGCTTTAAATGCGTTTTTAGCGCATGATTGTACATTTGAGCTGAATGTGTCAAAATCTTAAAAATTAACAGGTGCCCAAGCAATTTCATGCTAGAATCATCATCCGGATGCCAAAATAAACTAAATACAGCAAAAGATTTGAGTGCACAACGTTTGGTTTAGATTTGACAGCCATAATCAGCAATTGTGTACATTTGAGCTGAATGTGTCAAAATCTTAAAAATTAACAGGTGCCCAAGCAATTTCATGCTAGAATCATCATCCGGATGCCAAAATAAACTAAATACAGCAAAAGATTTGAGTGCACAACGTTTGGTTTAGGTTTGACAGCCATAATCACCTTTTTATTGCTTTAAATGCGTTTTTAGCGCATGATTGTACATTTGAGCTGAATGTGTCAAAATCTTAAAAATTAACAGGTGCCCAAGCAATTTCATGCTAGAATCATCATCCGGATGCCAAAATAAACTAAATACAGCAAAAGATTTGAGTGCACAACGTTTGGTTTAGATTTGACAGCCATAATCAGCAATTGTGTACATTTGAGCTGAATGTGTCAAAATCTTAAAAATTAACAGGTGCCCAAGCAATTTCATGCTAGAATCATCATCCGGATGCCAAAATAAACTAAATACAGCAAAAGATTTGAGTGCACAACGTTTGGTTTAGATTTGACAGCCATAATCAGCAATTGTGTACATTTGAGCTGAATGTGTCAAAATCTTAAAAATTAACAGGTGCCCAAGCAATTTCATGCTAGAATCATCATCCGGATGCCAAAATAAACTAAATACAGCAAAAGATTTGAGTGCACAACGTTTGGTTTAGGTTTGACAGCCATAATCACCTTTTTATTGCTTTAAATGCGTTTTTAGCGCATGATTGTACATTTGAGCTGAATGTGTCAAAATCTTAAAAATTAACAGGTGCCCAAGCAATTTCATGCTAGAATCATCATCCGGATGCCAAAATAAACTAAATACAGCAAAAGATTTGAGTGCACAACGTTTGGTTTAGATTTGACAGCCATAATCAGCAATTGTGTACATTTGAGCTGAATGTGTCAAAATCTTAAAAATTAACAGGTGCCCAAGCAATTTCATGCTAGAATCATCATCCGGATGCCAAAATAAACTAAATACAGCAAAAGATTTGAGTGCACAACGTTTGGTTTAGGTTTGACAGCCATAATCACCTTTTTATTGCTTTAAATGCGTTTTTAGCGCATGATTGTACATTTGAGCTGAATGTGTCAAAATCTTAAAAATTAACAGGTGCCCAAGCAATTTCATGCTAGAATCATCATCCGGATGCCAAAATAAACTAAATACAGCAAAAGATTTGAGTGCACAACGTTTGGTTTAGATTTGACAGCCATAATCAGCAATTGTGTACATTTGAGCTGAATGTGTCAAAATCTTAAAAATTAACAGGTGCCCAAGCAATTTCATGCTAGAATCATCATCCGGATGCCAAAATAAACTAAATACAGCAAAAGATTTGAGTGCACAACGTTTGGTTTAGGTTTGACAG
>NW_027520698.1:0-2500 GCF_051991245.1 Festucalex cinctus
CGCGGCGGACCGTCAGCTCGCGTCCCGAGATCCAACTACGAGCTTTTTAACTGCAGCAACTTTAAGATACGCTATTGGAGCTGGAATTACCGCGGCTGCTGGCACCAGACTTGCCCTCCAATGGTTCCTCGCCCAGGGGTTTGGAATGCGCTCATTCCAATTACAGGGCCTCGAAAGAGTCCTGTATTGTTATTTTTCGTCACTACCTCCCCGAGTCGGGAGTGGGTAATTTGCGCGCCTGCTGCCTTCCTTGGATGTGGTAGCCGTTTCTCAGGCTCCCTCTCCGGAATCGAACCCTGATTCCCCGTTACCCGTGGTCACCATGGTAGGCGCAGAAAGTACCATCGAAAGTTGATAGGGCAGACATTCGAATGAGACGTCGCCGCCGCGGAGGGCCGGCGATCGGCTCGAGGTTATCTAGGGTCACCAAAGGGGCCGGGCCGGCAAAGGCGTGGGGGTTGGACGCGGCGGGCCGCCCGAGAGCGGCCCGGCCCGCGAAGCCCCCGCCGCCCGCCGGGCCCGCGTGGGTTTTGGGTCTGATAAATGCGCGCGTCCCCGGGGGTCGGCGCTCGTTTGCATGTATTAGCTCTAGAATTGCCACAGTTATCCAAGTAACGGCGGAGCGATCAAAGGAACCATAACTGATTTAATGAGCCATTCGCAGTTTCACTGTACGGGCCGTGTGTACTTAGACTTGCATGGCTTAATCTTTGAGACAAGCATATGCTACTGGCAGGATCAACCAGGTAGCCTCGGTCGCGCCGGCCGGCCGCCGCCGCCCGCCGCCGCCGGCGGACGGACTGGGCCGGGGGGCGTTCCGCGGTGGGCGCGCGGAGGCCCGGGGCCCCGCGTCGGGGCGGCCCCGGGCGCGCGCGCCCAGACAAGGCTTTGCGGGTGGGGAGCACGACGCGCGGAGGTCCGGGGCCCGCGTCGGGGCCCCGGGACGCACGCGCGCGCCCGCCCGGGTTAAGGCCACAGAGTGGGGCCTTGGCGCGGGGGGAGAGATAGGGACTCCTGCCTCCTCCTCCGCCGACCTCCGAGGTGAGAGGTTTTGAGAAACGGGTGCTCGCCGGAGGCACCGCCACCAGCCTCCGGGCACCGCCGCTCCTGGGGGGGGGGAGCGGAGGGCCGGCGGGGCGCCGGGCTCCGTCGTGGGACGGCTGGGTGAAGGCTTCCGCGCCAGCCCGCAGGTCGGAGGAGCCGTCCGCCCGAACACCGGCGCGAGCGCCGGCCGACAGGGGCCCTCCGTGGCGGGATCTGGCGCCGTCGCCAGAGGTGGTCGTCTCGGTCTCGCTTCCGATGGGGCGCGCCGTCGCGTGCGAGCCCTCGCTCGCGGCCGCCAAGGGCGCTGAAGTGCGACCCGCAGGCCGGAGGAGCCGTCCGCCCGAACACCGGCGCGAGCGCCGGCCGGCGGGGGCCCTCCGAAGGCGGGTCTTGGATGCCGCTCGGTCAGGGTGGTGTGGGGTGGAAGTGCTTCCACCCGCGCGTGCGTGGGTGCGTCAGACTGTGGGAGCTTTCGGGCAGGCGTGGGGACTTGGAGAGCTCTCGGGCAGGCGTGGGACTTTGAAATATTTCTGGCAGGCGTGGGACTTTGAAATATTTTCGGCCAGCGTGACACTTTGAAATATTTTTGGCCCGAGTGACACTTTGAAATATTTTCAGCCCGAGTGACACTTTGAAATATTTTCAGCCCGAGTGACACTTTGAAATATTTTCAGCCCGAGTGACACTTTGAAATATTTTCAGCCTGCGTGACACTTTGAAATATTTTCAGCCCGAGTGACACTTTGAAATATTTTCGGCCCGAGTGACACTTTGAAATATTTTCAGCCCGAGTGACACTTTGAAATATTTTCAGCCCGAGTCAGACTTAGAAAAAATCTGAGAACCGGGCAGCGGGCGCTCCCGGCCGAGCAGGCCGCCCGAGGCGCCTCTTTTTCGGACTCGATGGCGGGCCCTCTCCCTCCTCAGGTCTGGAGGTGGACTTTGTCGAATTTTTGAAAAGTGACACTTGGTCACGGCCGGGGCACCTCTGCTCCACTCAGAGGGCCGACCCCCGCCGCCGGGGAGGCCGCCGATAGCGCGCTGCGCTCGGTCAAAGTCCGTCCGGAGAGGTCCCGCCGACTTTAACAAAGTCCCACACAAAATAGAACCAGGCCAGGACCGGCCCGTCTGCGCGAGGAGGCTGCCCCAACCCTCCTCTTTTTCGGACATAAGTTTGGCGAGCCTCCCTTGTTCAGCCCTGGAGGTACCTCGTCTGAAATTACTCCCTTCTGAAATCGTGACAACTACATTTTGCGTTTTGGGTAGAAAGGTACTGACATAGGGCACCGGGTGCCCTATCTGCACTGCCCCACATGGCGACCGGCGGTACTGCACCCCTGGTAACCCGGGCCATTGAAATGAATGGGGCCCATTCAAATGAATGGGGAATTGGCGCTCCTGGTAACCCGGCCATTCAAACCAATGGGGAATTGGCGCTCCTGGTAACCCGGCCATT
>NW_027520698.1:12500-14069 GCF_051991245.1 Festucalex cinctus
TAGGGCACCGGGTGCCCTATCTGCACTGCCCCACATGGCGACCGGCGGTACTGCACCCCTGGTAACCCGGGCCATTGAAATGAATGGGGCCCATTCAAATGAATGGGGAATTGGCGCTCCTGGTAACCCGGCCATTCAAACCAATGGGGAATTGGCGCTCCTGGTAACCCGGCCATTCAAACCAATGGGGAATTCGCGCTCCTGGTAACCCGGCCAGCACTCCTGGTAACCCGCCCGGCGCTCCTGGTAACCCGGCCATTCAAACCAATGGGGAATTCGCGCTCCTGGTAACCCGGCCATTCAAACCAATGGGGAATTCGCGCTCCTGGTAACCCGGACGCCGCTCCTGGTAACCCGGCCATTCAAACCAATGGGGAATTCGCGCTCCTGGTAACCCGGCCATTCAAACCAATGGGGAATTCGCGCTCCTGGTAACCCGGCCAGCACTCCTGGTAACCCGGCCATTCAACGCAATGGGGGATCGCTCGGTTCAAGCCCGGAAGGCCTCACTCTTCGCGTATGGTTGTCTGGGACTTTTTGGCGCAGCTGAGCCGCCGACTCCTGGTAACCCTGTGCCCGAAGAGGTGCGCTTTCCCCGGAAGCCAGCTCTCAGCCGCCGGCCCCCCCTGGAGCTCCACTCCTGGGTTACCAAGGGGTGCCGCTCGACCACCGACAACCCCGCTTTGCCCGAAGAGGTGCGCTTTCCCCGGAAGCCAGCTCTCAGCCGCCGGCCCCCCCTGGAGCTCCACTCCTGGGTTACCAAGGGGTGCCGCTCGACCACCGACAACCCCGCTTTGCCCGAAGAGGTGCGCTTTTCCCGGGCCAGCCTTGGCGCAGCTGAGCCGCCTACTCCTGGTAACCCTGTGCCCGAAGAGGTGCGCTTTTCCCGGGCCAGCTTTGCGCGCACGTGCCAGGGCCAGGGCCAGGGCCAGGGCCAGGGCCAGGGCCAGGGCCAGGGCCAGGGCCAGGGCCAGGGCCAGGGCCAGGGCCACGGCCACGGCCACGGCCACGGCCACGGCCACAGCCCAAGCCACAGCCACAGCCCCGGCCACAGCCCAAGCCACAGCCACAGCCCCGGCCACAGCCCAAGCCACAGCCACAGCCCCGGCCACAGCCCAAGCCACAGCCACAGCCCCGGCCACAGCCCAAGCCACAGCCACAGCCCCGGCCACAGCCACAGCCGCAAAGTGCCACGCGCCCCTGGTAGCCCGGCGCGGTCCCGGGGGGGGGGGGGGAGGGACACCGGCCGACAAAAACTTGGATCGAGGGCTGACTTTCAATAGATCGCAGCGAGGGAGCTGCTCTGCTACGCACGAAACCCCGACCCAGAATCAGGTCGTCTGCAAGTCATTTAGCACCAGGCTCTCCACAAACATGAGTTGGGCGAGGCCGGAGAGGGGGCACCCTTCGTCCGGGCGCACCCCGGCCCGGTCGCGAGCGGCTCTGCGCGGCGGGGCGGGCGGCGCGCGCCCCCGCCCAGCCTACCCGTGGCCAACCGGAGGTCCGCGGCGCTACGGTATCGCCGCGTCTAGGCGGGATTCTGACTTAGAGGCGTTCAGTCATAATCCC
>NW_027520699.1:10000-12912 GCF_051991245.1 Festucalex cinctus
TGGAGCTCCAGGGGGGGCCGGCGGCTGAGAGCTGGCTTCCGGGGAAAGCGCACCTCTTCGGGCACAGGGTTACCAGGAGTCGGCGGCTCAGCTGCGCCAAAAAGTCCCAGACAACCATACGCGAAGAGTGAGGCCTTCCGGGCTTGAACCGAGCGATCCCCCATTGCGTTGAATGGCCGGGTTACCAGGAGTGCTGGCCGGGTTACCAGGAGAGCGAATTCCCCATTGGTTTGAATGGCCGGGTTACCAGGAGCGCGAATTCCCCATTGGTTTGAATGGCCGGGTTACCAGGAGCGGCGTCCGGGTTACCAGGAGCGCGAATTCCCCATTGGTTTGAATGGCCGGGTTACCAGGAGCGCGAATTCCCCATTGGTTTGAATGGCCGGGTTACCAGGAGCGCCGGGCGGGTTACCAGGAGTGCTGGCCGGGTTACCAGGAGCGCGAATTCCCCATTGGTTTGAATGGCCGGGTTACCAGGAGCGCCAATTCCCCATTCATTTGAATGGCCGGGTTACCAGGAGCGCCAATTCCCCATTCATTTGAATGGGCCCCATTCATTTCAATGGCCCGGGTTACCAGGGGTGCAGTACCGCCGGTCGCCATGTGGGGCAGTGCAGATAGGGCACCCGGTGCCCTATGTCAGTACCTTTCTACCCAAAACGCAAAATGTAGTTGTCACGATTTCAGAAGGGAGTAATTTCAGACGAGGTACCTCCAGGGCTGAACAAGGGAGGCTCGCCAAACTTATGTCCGAAAAAGAGGAGGGTTGGGGCAGCCTCCTCGCGCAGACGGGCCGGTCCTGGCCTGGTTCTATTTTGTGTGGGACTTTGTTAAAGTCGGCGGGACCTCTCCGGACGGACTTTGACCGAGCGCAGCGCGCTATCGGCGGCCTCCCCGGCGGCGGGGGTCGGCCCTCTGAGTGGAGCAGAGGTGCCCCGGCCGTGACCAAGTGTCACTTTTCAAAAATTCGACAAAGTCCACCTCCAGACCTGAGGAGGGAGAGGGCCCGCCATCGAGTCCGAAAAAGAGGCGCCTCGGGCGGCCTGCTCGGCCGGGAGCGCCCGCTGCCCGGTTCTCAGATTTTTTCTAAGTCTGACTCGGGCTGAAAATATTTCAAAGTGTCACTCGGGCTGAAAATATTTCAAAGTGTCACTCGGGCCGAAAATATTTCAAAGTGTCACTCGGGCTGAAAATATTTCAAAGTGTCACGCAGGCTGAAAATATTTCAAAGTGTCACTCGGGCTGAAAATATTTCAAAGTGTCACTCGGGCTGAAAATATTTCAAAGTGTCACTCGGGCTGAAAATATTTCAAAGTGTCACTCGGGCCAAAAATATTTCAAAGTGTCACGCTGGCCGAAAATATTTCAAAGTCCCACGCCTGCCAGAAATATTTCAAAGTCCCACGCCTGCCCGAGAGCTCTCCAAGTCCCCACGCCTGCCCGAAAGCTCCCACAGTCTGACGCACCCACGCACGCGCGGGTGGAAGCACTTCCACCCCACACCACCCTGACCGAGCGGCATCCAAGACCCGCCTTCGGAGGGCCCCCGCCGGCCGGCGCTCGCGCCGGTGTTCGGGCGGACGGCTCCTCCGGCCTGCGGGTCGCACTTCAGCGCCCTTGGCGGCCGCGAGCGAGGGCTCGCACGCGACGGCGCGCCCCATCGGAAGCGAGACCGAGACGACCACCTCTGGCGACGGCGCCAGATCCCGCCACGGAGGGCCCCTGTCGGCCGGCGCTCGCGCCGGTGTTCGGGCGGACGGCTCCTCCGACCTGCGGGCTGGCGCGGAAGCCTTCACCCAGCCGTCCCACGACGGAGCCCGGCGCCCCGCCGGCCCTCCGCTCCCCCCCCCCAGGAGCGGCGGTGCCCGGAGGCTGGTGGCGGTGCCTCCGGCGAGCACCCGTTTCTCAAAACCTCTCACCTCGGAGGTCGGCGGAGGAGGAGGCAGGAGTCCCTATCTCTCCCCCCGCGCCAAGGCCCCACTCTGTGGCCTTAACCCGGGCGGGCGCGCGCGTGCGTCCCGGGGCCCCGACGCGGGCCCCGGACCTCCGCGCGTCGTGCTCCCCACCCGCAAAGCCTTGTCTGGGCGCGCGCGCCCGGGGCCGCCCCGACGCGGGGCCCCGGGCCTCCGCGCGCCCACCGCGGAACGCCCCCCGGCCCAGTCCGTCCGCCGGCGGCGGCGGGCGGCGGCGGCCGGCCGGCGCGACCGAGGCTACCTGGTTGATCCTGCCAGTAGCATATGCTTGTCTCAAAGATTAAGCCATGCAAGTCTAAGTACACACGGCCCGTACAGTGAAACTGCGAATGGCTCATTAAATCAGTTATGGTTCCTTTGATCGCTCCGCCGTTACTTGGATAACTGTGGCAATTCTAGAGCTAATACATGCAAACGAGCGCCGACCCCCGGGGACGCGCGCATTTATCAGACCCAAAACCCACGCGGGCCCGGCGGGCGGCGGGGGCTTCGCGGGCCGGGCCGCTCTCGGGCGGCCCGCCGCGTCCAACCCCCACGCCTTTGCCGGCCCGGCCCCTTTGGTGACCCTAGATAACCTCGAGCCGATCGCCGGCCCTCCGCGGCGGCGACGTCTCATTCGAATGTCTGCCCTATCAACTTTCGATGGTACTTTCTGCGCCTACCATGGTGACCACGGGTAACGGGGAATCAGGGTTCGATTCCGGAGAGGGAGCCTGAGAAACGGCTACCACATCCAAGGAAGGCAGCAGGCGCGCAAATTACCCACTCCCGACTCGGGGAGGTAGTGACGAAAAATAACAATACAGGACTCTTTCGAGGCCCTGTAATTGGAATGAGCGCATTCCAAACCCCTGGGCGAGGAACCATTGGAGGGCAAGTCTGGTGCCAGCAGCCGCGGTAATTCCAGCTCCAATAGCGTATCTTAAAGTTGCTGCAGTT
>NW_027520700.1:0-12721 GCF_051991245.1 Festucalex cinctus
CCAAAATAAACTAAATACAGCAAAAGATTTGAGTGCACAACGTTTGGTTTAGATTTGACAGCCATAATCAGCAATTGTGTACATTTGAGCTGAATGTGTCAAAATCTTAAAAATTAACAGGTGCCCAAGCAATTTCATGCTAGAATCATCATCCGGATGCCAAAATAAACTAAATACAGCAAAAGATTTGAGTGCACAACGTTTGGTTTAGGTTTGACAGCCATAATCAGCAATTGTGTACATTTGAGCTGAATGTGTCAAAATCTTAAAAATTAACAGGTGCCCAAGCAATTTCATGCTAGAATCATCATCCGGATGCCAAAATAAACTAAATACAGCAAAAGATTTGAGTGCACAACGTTTGGTTTAGGTTTGACAGCCATAATCACCTTTTTATTGCTTTAAATGCGTTTTTAGCGCATGATTGTACATTTGAGCTGAATGTGTCAAAATCTTAAAAATTAACAGGTGCCCAAGCAATTTCATGCTAGAATCATCATCCGGATGCCAAAATAAACTAAATACAGCAAAAGATTTGAGTGCACAACGTTTGGTTTAGATTTGACAGCCATAATCAGCAATTGTGTACATTTGAGCTGAATGTGTCAAAATCTTAAAAATTAACAGGTGCCCAAGCAATTTCATGCTAGAATCATCATCCGGATGCCAAAATAAACTAAATACAGCAAAAGATTTGAGTGCACAACGTTTGGTTTTGGTTTGACAGCCATAATCACCTTTTTATTGCTTTAAATGCGTTTTTAGCGCATGATTGTACATTTGAGCTGAATGTGTCAAAATCTTAAAAATTAACAGGTGCCCAAGCAATTTCATGCTAGAATCATCATCCGGATGCCAAAATAAACTAAATACAGCAAAAGATTTGAGTGCACAACGTTTGGTTTAGATTTGACAGCCATAATCAGCAATTGTGTACATTTGAGCTGAATGTGTCAAAATCTTAAAAATTAACAGGTGCCCAAGCAATTTCATGCTAGAATCATCATCCGGATGCCAAAATAAACTAAATACAGCAAAAGATTTGAGTGCACAACGTTTGGTTTAGGTTTGACAGCCATAATCACCTTTTTATTGCTTTAAATGCGTTTTTAGCGCATGATTGTACATTTGAGCTGAATGTGTCAAAATCTTAAAAATTAACAGGTGCCCAAGCAATTTCATGCTAGAATCATCATCCGGATGCCAAAATAAACTAAATACAGCAAAAGATTTGAGTGCACAACGTTTGGTTTAGGTTTGACAGCCATAATCAGCAATTGTGTACATTTGAGCTGAATGTGTCAAAATCTTAAAAATTAACAGGTGCCCAAGCAATTTCATGCTAGAATCATCATCCGGATGCCAAAATAAACTAAATACAGCAAAAGATTTGAGTGCACAACGTTTGGTTTAGGTTTGACAGCCATAATCACCTTTTTATTGCTTTAAATGCGTTTTTAGCGCATGATTGTACATTTGAGCTGAATGTGTCAAAATCTTAAAAATTAACAGGTGCCCAAGCAATTTCATGCTAGAATCATCAACCGGATGCCAAAATAAACTAAATACAGCAAAAGATTTGAGTGCACAACGTTTGGTTTAGATTTGACAGCCATAATCAGCAATTGTGTACATTTGAGCTGAATGTGTCAAAATCTTAAAAATTAACAGGTGCCCAAGCAATTTCATGCTAGAATCATCATCCGGATGCCAAAATAAACTAAATACAGCAAAAGATTTGAGTGCACAACGTTTGGTTTAGGTTTGACAGCCATAATCAGCAATTGTGTACATTTGAGCTGAATGTGTCAAAATCTTAAAAATTAACAGGTGCCCAAGCAATTTCATGCTAGAATCATCATCCGGATGCCAAAATAAACTAAATACAGCAAAAGATTTGAGTGCACAACGTTTGGTTTAGGTTTGACAGCCATAATCACCTTTTTATTGCTTTAAATGCGTTTTTAGCGCATGATTGTACATTTGAGCTGAATGTGTCAAAATCTTAAAAATTAACAGGTGCCCAAGCAATTTCATGCTAGAATCATCATCCGGATGCCAAAATAAACTAAATACAGCAAAAGATTTGAGTGCACAACGTTTGGTTTAGATTTGACAGCCATAATCAGCAATTGTGTACATTTGAGCTGAATGTGTCAAAATCTTAAAAATTAACAGGTGCCCAAGCAATTTCATGCTAGAATCATCATCCGGATGCCAAAATAAACTAAATACAGCAAAAGATTTGAGTGCACAACGTTTGGTTTAGGTTTGACAGCCATAATCACCTTTTTATTGCTTTAAATGCGTTTTTAGCGCATGATTGTACATTTGAGCTGAATGTGTCAAAATCTTAAAAATTAACAGGTGCCCAAGCAATTTCATGCTAGAATCATCATCCGGATGCCAAAATAAACTAAATACAGCAAAAGATTTGAGTGCACAACGTTTGGTTTAGATTTGACAGCCATAATCAGCAATTGTGTACATTTGAGCTGAATGTGTCAAAATCTTAAAAATTAACAGGTGCCCAAGCAATTTCATGCTAGAATCATCATCCGGATGCCAAAATAAACTAAATACAGCAAAAGATTTGAGTGCACAACGTTTGGTTTAGGTTTGACAGACATAATCACCTTTTTATTGCTTTAAATGCGTTTTTAGCGCATGATTGTACATTTGAGCTGAATGTGTCAAAATCTTAAAAATTAACAGGTGCCCAAGCAATTTCATGCTAGAATCATCATCCGGATGCCAAAATAAACTAAATACAGCAAAAGATTTGAGTGCACAACGTTTGGTTTAGATTTGACAGCCATAATCAGCAATTGTGTACATTTGAGCTGAATGTGTCAAAATCTTAAAAATTAACAGGTGCCCAAGCAATTTCATGCTAGAATCATCATCCGGATGCCAAAATAAACTAAATACAGCAAAAGATTTGAGTGCACAACGTTTGGTTTAGGTTTGACAGCCATAATCACCTTTTTATTGCTTTAAATGCGTTTTTAGCGCATGATTGTACATTTGAGCTGAATGTGTCAAAATCTTAAAAATTAACAGGTGCCCAAGCAATTTCATGCTAGAATCATCATCCGGATGCCAAAATAAACTAAATACAGCAAAAGATTTGAGTGCACAACGTTTGGTTTAGATTTGTCAGCCATAATCAGCAATTGTGTACATTTGAGCTGAATGTGTCAAAATCTTAAAAATTAACAGGTGCCCAAGCAATTTCATGCTAGAATCATCATCCGGATGCCAAAATAAACTAAATACAGCAAAAGATTTGAGTGCACAACGTTTGGTTTAGGTTTGACAGCCATAATCACCTTTTTATTGCTTTAAATGCGTTTTTAGCGCATGATTGTACATTTGAGCTGAATGTGTCAAAATCTTAAAAATTAACAGGTGCCCAAGCAATTTCATGCTAGAATCATCATCCGGATGCCAAAATAAACTAAATACAGCAAAAGATTTGAGTGCACAACGTTTGGTTTAGATTTGACAGCCATAATCAGCAATTGTGTACATTTGAGCTGAATGTGTCAAAATCTTAAAAATTAACAGGTGCCCAAGCAATTTCATGCTAGAATCATCATCCGGATGCCAAAATAAACTAAATACAGCAAAAGATTTGAGTGCACAACGTTTGGTTTTGGTTTGACAGCCATAATCACCTTTTTATTGCTTTAAATGCGTTTGTAGCGCATGATTGTACATTTGAGCTGAATGTGTCAAAATCTTAAAAATTAACAGGTGCCCAAGCAATTTCATGCTAGAATCATCATCCGGATGCCAAAATAAACTAAATACAGCAAAAGATTTGAGTGCACAACGTTTGGTTTAGATTTGACAGCCATAATCAGCAATTGTGTACATTTGAGCTGAATGTGTCAAAATCTTAAAAATTAACAGGTGCCCAAGCAATTTCATGCTAGAATCATCATCCGGATGCCAAAATAAACTAAATACAGCAAAAGATTTGAGTGCACAACGTTTGGTTTAGGTTTGACAGCCATAATCACCTTTTTATTGCTTTAAATGCGTTTTTAGCGCATGATTGTACATTTGAGCTGAATGTGTCAAAATCTTAAAAATTAACAGGTGCCCAAGCAATTTCATGCTAGAATCATCATCCGGATGCCAAAATAAACTAAATACAGCAAAAGATTTGAGTGCACAACGTTTGGTTTAGATTTGACAGCCATAATCAGCAATTGTGTACATTTGAGCTGAATGTGTCAAAATCTTAAAAATTAACAGGTGCCCAAGCAATTTCATGCTAGAATCATCATCCGGATGCCAAAATAAACTAAATACAGCAAAAGATTTGAGTGCACAACGTTTGGTTTAGATTTGACAGCCATAATCAGCAATTGTGTACATTTGAGCTGAATGTGTCAAAATCTTAAAAATTAACAGGTGCCCAAGCAATTTCATGCTAGAATCATCATCCGGATGCCAAAATAAACTAAATACAGCAAAAGATTTGAGTGCACAACGTTTGGTTTAGGTTTGACAGCCATAATCACCTTTTTATTGCTTTAAATGCGTTTTTAGCGCATGATTGTACATTTGAGCTGAATGTGTCAAAATCTTAAAAATTAACAGGTGCCCAAGCAATTTCATGCTAGAATCATCATCCGGATGCCAAAATAAACTAAATACAGCAAAAGATTTGAGTGCACAACGTTTGGTTTAGATTTGACAGCCATAATCAGCAATTGTGTACATTTGAGCTGAATGTGTCAAAATCTTAAAAATTAACAGGTGCCCAAGCAATTTCATGCTAGAATCATCATCCGGATGCCAAAATAAACTAAATACAGCAAAAGATTTGAGTGCACAACGTTTGGTTTAGGTTTGACAGCCATAATCACCTTTTTATTGCTTTAAATGCGTTTTTAGCGCATGATTGTACATTTGAGCTGAATGTGTCAAAATCTTAAAAATTAACAGGTGCCCAAGCAATTTCATGCTAGAATCATCATCCGGATGCCAAAATAAACTAAATACAGCAAAAGATTTGAGTGCACAACGTTTGGTTTAGATTTGACAGCCATAATCAGCAATTGTGTACATTTGAGCTGAATGTGTCAAAATCTTAAAAATTAACAGGTGCCCAAGCAATTTCATGCTAGAATCATCATCCGGATGCCAAAATAAACTAAATACAGCAAAAGATTTGAGTGCACAACGTTTGGTTTAGGTTTGACAGCCATAATCAGCAATTGTGTACATTTGAGATGAATGTGTCAAAATCTTAAAAATTAACAGGTGCCCAAGCAATTTCATGCTAGAATCATCATCCGGATGCCAAAATAAACTAAATACAGCAAAAGATTTGAGTGCACAACGTTTGGTTTAGGTTTGACAGCCATAATCACCTTTTTATTGCTTTAAATGCGTTTTTAGCGCATGATTGTACATTTGAGCTGAATGTGTCCAAATCTTAAAAATTAACAGGTGCCCAAGCAATTTCATGCTAGAATCATCATCCGGATGCCAAAATAAACTAAATACAGCAAAAGATTTGAGTGCACAACGTTTGGTTTAGATTTGACAGCCATAATCAGCAATTGTGTACATTTGAGCTGAATGTGTCAAAATCTTAAAAATTAACAGGTGCCCAAGCAATTTCATGCTAGAATCATCATCCGGATGCCAAAATAAACTAAATACAGCAAAAGATTTGAGTGCACAACGTTTGGTTTTGGTTTGACAGCCATAATCACCTTTTTATTGCTTTAAATGCGTTTGTAGCGCATGATTGTACATTTGAGCTGAATGTGTCAAAATCTTAAAAATTAACAGGTGCCCAAGCAATTTCATGCTAGAATCATCATCCGGATGCCAAAATAAACTAAATACAGCAAAAGATTTGAGTGCACAACGTTTGGTTTAGATTTGACAGCCATAATCAGCAATTGTGTACATTTGAGCTGAATGTGTCAAAATCTTAAAAATTAACAGGTGCCCAAGCAATTTCATGCTAGAATCATCATCCGGATGCCAAAATAAACTAAATACAGCAAAAGATTTGAGTGCACAACGTTTGGTTTAGGTTTGACAGCCATAATCACCTTTTTATTGCTTTAAATGCGTTTTTAGCGCATGATTGTACATTTGAGCTGAATGTGTCAAAATCTTAAAAATTAACAGGTGCCCAAGCAATTTCATGCTAGAATCATCATCCGGATGCCAAAATAAACTAAATACAGCAAAAGATTTGAGTGCACAACGTTTGGTTTAGATTTGACAGCCATAATCAGCAATTGTGTACATTTGAGCTGAATGTGTCAAAATCTTAAAAATTAACAGGTGCCCAAGCAATTTCATGCTAGAATCATCATCCGGATGCCAAAATAAACTAAATACAGCAAAAGATTTGAGTGCACAACGTTTGGTTTAGGTTTGACAGCCATAATCACCTTTTTATTGCTTTAAATGCGTTTTTAGCGCATGATTGTACATTTGAGCTGAATGTGTCAAAATCTTAAAAATTAACAGGTGCCCAAGCAATTTCATGCTAGAATCATCATCCGGATGCCAAAATAAACTAAATACAGCAAAAGATTTGAGTGCACAACGTTTGGTTTAGATTTGACAGCCATAATCAGCAATTGTGTACATTTGAGCTGAATGTGTCAAAATCTTAAAAATTAACAGGTGCCCAAGCAATTTCATGCTAGAATCATCATCCGGATGCCAAAATAAACTAAATACAGCAAAAGATTTGAGTGCACAACGTTTGGTTTAGGTTTGACAGCCATAATCAGCAATTGTGTACATTTGAGCTGAATGTGTCAAAATCTTAAAAATTAACAGGTGCCCAAGCAATTTCATGCTAGAATCATCATCCGGATGCCAAAATAAACTAAATACAGCAAAAGATTTGAGTGCACAACGTTTGGTTTAGGTTTGACAGCCATAATCACCTTTTTATTGCTTTAAATGCGTTTTTAGCGCATGATTGTACATTTGAGCTGAATGTGTCAAAATCTTAAAAATTAACAGGTGCCCAAGCAATTTCATGCTAGAATCATCAACCGGATGCCAAAATAAACTAAATACAGCAAAAGATTTGAGTGCACAACGTTTGGTTTAGATTTGACAGCCATAATCAGCAATTGTGTACATTTGAGCTGAATGTGTCAAAATCTTAAAAATTAACAGGTGCCCAAGCAATTTCATGCTAGAATCATCATCCGGATGCCAAAATAAACTAAATACAGCAAAAGATTTGAGTGCACAACGTTTGGTTTAGGTTTGACAGCCATAATCAGCAATTGTGTACATTTGAGCTGAATGTGTCAAAATCTTAAAAATTAACAGGTGCCCAAGCAATTTCATGCTAGAATCATCATCCGGATGCCAAAATAAACTAAATACAGCAAAAGATTTGAGTGCACAACGTTTGGTTTAGGTTTGACAGCCATAATCACCTTTTTATTGCTTTAAATGCGTTTTTAGCGCATGATTGTACATTTGAGCTGAATGTGTCAAAATCTTAAAAATTAACAGGTGCCCAAGCAATTTCATGCTAGAATCATCATCCGGATGCCAAAATAAACTAAATACAGCAAAAGATTTGAGTGCACAACGTTTGGTTTAGATTTGACAGCCATAATCAGCAATTGTGTACATTTGAGCTGAATGTGTCAAAATCTTAAAAATTAACAGGTGCCCAAGCAATTTCATGCTAGAATCATCATCCGGATGCCAAAATAAACTAAATACAGCAAAAGATTTGAGTGCACAACGTTTGGTTTTGGTTTGACAGCCATAATCACCTTTTTATTGCTTTAAATGCGTTTTTAGCGCATGATTGTACATTTGAGCTGAATGTGTCAAAATCTTAAAAATTAACAGGTGCCCAAGCAATTTCATGCTAGAATCATCATCCGGATGCCAAAATAAACTAAATACAGCAAAAGATTTGAGTGCACAACGTTTGGTTTAGATTTGACAGCCATAATCAGCAATTGTGTACATTTGAGCTGAATGTGTCAAAATCTTAAAAATTAACAGGTGCCCAAGCAATTTCATGCTAGAATCATCATCCGGATGCCAAAATAAACTAAATACAGCAAAAGATTTGAGTGCACAACGTTTGGTTTAGGTTTGACAGCCATAATCACCTTTTTATTGCTTTAAATGCGTTTTTAGCGCATGATTGTACATTTGAGCTGAATGTGTCAAAATCTTAAAAATTAACAGGTGCCCAAGCAATTTCATGCTAGAATCATCATCCGGATGCCAAAATAAACTAAATACAGCAAAAGATTTGAGTGCACAACGTTTGGTTTAGGTTTGACAGCCATAATCAGCAATTGTGTACATTTGAGCTGAATGTGTCAAAATCTTAAAAATTAACAGGTGCCCAAGCAATTTCATGCTAGAATCATCATCCGGATGCCAAAATAAACTAAATACAGCAAAAGATTTGAGTGCACAACGTTTGGTTTAGGTTTGACAGCCATAATCACCTTTTTATTGCTTTAAATGCGTTTTTAGCGCATGATTGTACATTTGAGCTGAATGTGTCAAAATCTTAAAAATTAACAGGTGCCCAAGCAATTTCATGCTAGAATCATCAACCGGATGCCAAAATAAACTAAATACAGCAAAAGATTTGAGTGCACAACGTTTGGTTTAGATTTGACAGCCATAATCAGCAATTGTGTACATTTGAGCTGAATGTGTCAAAATCTTAAAAATTAACAGGTGCCCAAGCAATTTCATGCTAGAATCATCATCCGGATGCCAAAATAAACTAAATACAGCAAAAGATTTGAGTGCACAACGTTTGGTTTAGGTTTGACAGCCATAATCAGCAATTGTGTACATTTGAGCTGAATGTGTCAAAATCTTAAAAATTAACAGGTGCCCAAGCAATTTCATGCTAGAATCATCATCCGGATGCCAAAATAAACTAAATACAGCAAAAGATTTGAGTGCACAACGTTTGGTTTAGGTTTGACAGCCATAATCACCTTTTTATTGCTTTAAATGCGTTTTTAGCGCATGATTGTACATTTGAGCTGAATGTGTCAAAATCTTAAAAATTAACAGGTGCCCAAGCAATTTCATGCTAGAATCATCATCCGGATGCCAAAATAAACTAAATACAGCAAAAGATTTGAGTGCACAACGTTTGGTTTAGATTTGACAGCCATAATCAGCAATTGTGTACATTTGAGCTGAATGTGTCAAAATCTTAAAAATTAACAGGTGCCCAAGCAATTTCATGCTAGAATCATCATCCGGATGCCAAAATAAACTAAATACAGCAAAAGATTTGAGTGCACAACGTTTGGTTTAGATTTGACAGCCATAATCAGCAATTGTGTACATTTGAGCTGAATGTGTCAAAATCTTAAAAATTAACAGGTGCCCAAGCAATTTCATGCTAGAATCATCATCCGGATGCCAAAATAAACTAAATACAGCAAAAGATTTGAGTGCACAACGTTTGGTTTAGGTTTGACAGCCATAATCACCTTTTTATTGCTTTAAATGCGTTTTTAGCGCATGATTGTACATTTGAGCTGAATGTGTCAAAATCTTAAAAATTAACAGGTGCCCAAGCAATTTCATGCTAGAATCATCATCCGGATGCCAAAATAAACTAAATACAGCAAAAGATTTGAGTGCACAACGTTTGGTTTAGATTTGACAGCCATAATCAGCAATTGTGTACATTTGAGCTGAATGTGTCAAAATCTTAAAAATTAACAGGTGCCCAAGCAATTTCATGCTAGAATCATCATCCGGATGCCAAAATAAACTAAATACAGCAAAAGATTTGAGTGCACAACGTTTGGTTTAGGTTTGACAGCCATAATCAGCAATTGTGTACATTTGAGATGAATGTGTCAAAATCTTAAAAATTAACAGGTGCCCAAGCAATTTCATGCTAGAATCATCATCCGGATGCCAAAATAAACTAAATACAGCAAAAGATTTGAGTGCACAACGTTTGGTTTAGGTTTGACAGCCATAATCACCTTTTTATTGCTTTAAATGCGTTTTTAGCGCATGATTGTACATTTGAGCTGAATGTGTCCAAATCTTAAAAATTAACAGGTGCCCAAGCAATTTCATGCTAGAATCATCATCCGGATGCCAAAATAAACTAAATACAGCAAAAGATTTGAGTGCACAACGTTTGGTTTAGATTTGACAGCCATAATCAGCAATTGTGTACATTTGAGCTGAATGTGTCAAAATCTTAAAAATTAACAGGTGCCCAAGCAATTTCATGCTAGAATCATCATCCGGATGCCAAAATAAACTAAATACAGCAAAAGATTTGAGTGCACAACGTTTGGTTTTGGTTTGACAGCCATAATCACCTTTTTATTGCTTTAAATGCGTTTGTAGCGCATGATTGTACATTTGAGCTGAATGTGTCAAAATCTTAAAAATTAACAGGTGCCCAAGCAATTTCATGCTAGAATCATCATCCGGATGCCAAAATAAACTAAATACAGCAAAAGATTTGAGTGCACAACGTTTGGTTTAGATTTGACAGCCATAATCAGCAATTGTGTACATTTGAGCTGAATGTGTCAAAATCTTAAAAATTAACAGGTGCCCAAGCAATTTCATGCTAGAATCATCATCCGGATGCCAAAATAAACTAAATACAGCAAAAGATTTGAGTGCACAACGTTTGGTTTAGGTTTGACAGCCATAATCACCTTTTTATTGCTTTAAATGCGTTTTTAGCGCATGATTGTACATTTGAGCTGAATGTGTCAAAATCTTAAAAATTAACAGGTGCCCAAGCAATTTCATGCTAGAATCATCATCCGGATGCCAAAATAAACTAAATACAGCAAAAGATTTGAGTGCACAACGTTTGGTTTAGATTTGACAGCCATAATCAGCAATTGTGTACATTTGAGCTGAATGTGTCAAAATCTTAAAAATTAACAGGTGCCCAAGCAATTTCATGCTAGAATCATCATCCGGATGCCAAAATAAACTAAATACAGCAAAAGATTTGAGTGCACAACGTTTGGTTTAGGTTTGACAGCCATAATCACCTTTTTATTGCTTTAAATGCGTTTTTAGCGCATGATTGTACATTTGAGCTGAATGTGTCAAAATCTTAAAAATTAACAGGTGCCCAAGCAATTTCATGCTAGAATCATCATCCGGATGCCAAAATAAACTAAATACAGCAAAAGATTTGAGTGCACAACGTTTGGTTTAGATTTGACAGCCATAATCAGCAATTGTGTACATTTGAGCTGAATGTGTCAAAATCTTAAAAATTAACAGGTGCCCAAGCAATTTCATGCTAGAATCATCATCCGGATGCCAAAATAAACTAAATACAGCAAAAGATTTGAGTGCACAACGTTTGGTTTAGGTTTGACAGCCATAATCAGCAATTGTGTACATTTGAGCTGAATGTGTCAAAATCTTAAAAATTAACAGGTGCCCAAGCAATTTCATGCTAGAATCATCATCCGGATGCCAAAATAAACTAAATACAGCAAAAGATTTGAGTGCACAACGTTTGGTTTAGGTTTGACAGCCATAATCACCTTTTTATTGCTTTAAATGCGTTTTTAGCGCATGATTGTACATTTGAGCTGAATGTGTCAAAATCTTAAAAATTAACAGGTGCCCAAGCAATTTCATGCTAGAATCATCAACCGGATGCCAAAATAAACTAAATACAGCAAAAGATTTGAGTGCACAACGTTTGGTTTAGATTTGACAGCCATAATCAGCAATTGTGTACATTTGAGCTGAATGTGTCAAAATCTTAAAAATTAACAGGTGCCCAAGCAATTTCATGCTAGAATCATCATCCGGATGCCAAAATAAACTAAATACAGCAAAAGATTTGAGTGCACAACGTTTGGTTTAGGTTTGACAGCCATAATCAGCAATTGTGTACATTTGAGCTGAATGTGTCAAAATCTTAAAAATTAACAGGTGCCCAAGCAATTTCATGCTAGAATCATCATCCGGATGCCAAAATAAACTAAATACAGCAAAAGATTTGAGTGCACAACGTTTGGTTTAGGTTTGACAGCCATAATCACCTTTTTATTGCTTTAAATGCGTTTTTAGCGCATGATTGTACATTTGAGCTGAATGTGTCAAAATCTTAAAAATTAACAGGTGCCCAAGCAATTTCATGCTAGAATCATCATCCGGATGCCAAAATAAACTAAATACAGCAAAAGATTTGAGTGCACAACGTTTGGTTTAGATTTGACAGCCATAATCAGCAATTGTGTACATTTGAGCTGAATGTGTCAAAATCTTAAAAATTAACAGGTGCCCAAGCAATTTCATGCTAGAATCATCATCCGGATGCCAAAATAAACTAAATACAGCAAAAGATTTGAGTGCACAACGTTTGGTTTAGGTTTGACAGCCATAATCACCTTTTTATTGCTTTAAATGCGTTTTTAGCGCATGATTGTACATTTGAGCTGAATGTGTCAAAATCTTAAAAATTAACAGGTGCCCAAGCAATTTCATGCTAGAATCATCATCCGGATGCCAAAATAAACTAAATACAGCAAAAGATTTGAGTGCACAACGTTTGGTTTAGATTTGACAGCCATAATCAGCAATTGTGTACATTTGAGCTGAATGTGTCAAAATCTTAAAAATTAACAGGTGCCCAAGCAATTTCATGCTAGAATCATCATCCGGATGCCAAAATAAACTAAATACAGCAAAA
>NW_027520702.1:0-12063 GCF_051991245.1 Festucalex cinctus
TGCCGCGAACGGGATGAATGACGTCATCAAGCCCAAGCCACCCGCGACAGCAGAGGGCGCTGTCGCTGGGTATGGGGGGCCACGTGTCTACCTCGGGACTACAAAAATGACGGCGGATTTGTAGTTTTCGCTTATTTCGGTTGTTTTTGGAATAATGCTGCGCATTTGGCACGTTTTTCGGTTGTCAGTTGAATTAATGATTCATTCTTTCAACTGTCCTTTGTGAAATAAACTCATCCATGGAATTTTAATGGCTTATTTACGTCTAAGACTGCCGCGAACGGGATGAATGATGTCATCAAGCCCAAGCCACCCGCGACAGCAGAGGGCGCTGTCGCTGGGCATGGGGGCCACGTGTCTACCTCGGGACTACAAAAATGGCGGCGAATTTGTAGTTTTCGCTTCTTTCGGTTGTTTTTGGAATAATGCTGTGCATTTGGCACGTTTTTCGGTTGTCAGTTGACTTAATGATTCATTCTTTCAACTGTCCTTTGTGAAATAAACTCATCCAGGGAATTTTAATGGCTTATTTACGTCTTAGACTGCCGCGAACGGGATGAATGATGTCATCAAGCCCAAGCCACCCGCGACAGCAGAGGGCGCTGTCGCTGGGCGTGGGGGCCACGTGTCTACCTCGGGACTACAAAAATGGCGGCGGATTTGTAGTTTTCGCTTCTTTCGGTTGTTTTTGGAATAATGCTGCGCATTTGGCACGTTTTTCGGTTGTCAGTTGACTTAATGATTTATTATTTCAACTGTCTTTTGTGAAATAAACTCATCCAGGGAATTTTAATGGCTTATTTACGTCTTAGACTGCCGCGAACGGGATGAATGATGTCATCAAGCCCAAGCCACCCGCGACAGCAGAGGGCGCTGTCGCTGGGCGTGGGGGCCACGTGTCTACCTCGGGACTACAAAAATGGCGGCAAATTTGTAGTTTTCGCTTCTTTCGGTTGTTTTTGGAATAATGCTGTGCATTTGGCACGTTTTTCGGTTGTCAGTTGACTTAATGATTCATTCTTTCAACTGTCCTTTGTGAAATAAACTCATCCAGGGAATTTTAATGGCTTATTTACTTCTTAGACTGCCGCGAACGGGATGAATGATGTCATCAAGCCCAAGCCACCCGCGACAGCAGAGGGCGCTGTCGCTGGGCGTGGGGGCCACGTGTCTACCTCGGGACTACAAAAATGGCGGCGGATTTGTAGTTTTCGCTTCTTTCGGTTGTTTTTGGAATAATGCTGCGCATTTGGCACGTTTTTCGGTTGTCAGTTGACTTAATGATTTATTATTTCAACTGTCTTTTGTGAAATAAACTCATCCAGGGAATTTTAATGGCTTATTTACGTCTTAGACTGCCGCGAACGTAATGAATGATGTCATCAAGCCCAAGCCACCCGCGACAGCAGAGGGCGCTGTCGCTGGGCGTGGGGGCCACGTGTCTACCTCGGGACTACAGAAATGGCGGCGGATTTGTAGTTTTCGCTTATTTCGGTTGTTTTTGGAATAATGCTGTGCATTTGGCACGTTTTTCGGTTGTCAGTTGACTTAATGATTTATTCTTTCAACTGTCTTTTGTGAAATAAACTCATCCAGGGAATTTTAATGGCTTATTTACGCCGTAGACTGCCGCGAACGGGATGAATGATGTCATCAAGCCCAAGCCACCCGCGACAGCAGAGGGCGCTGTCGCTGGGCATGGGGGCCACGTGTCTACCTCGGGACTACAAAAATGGCGGCGGATTTGTAGTTTTCGCTTATTTCGGTTGTTTTTGGAATAATGCTGTGCATTTGGCACGTTTTTCGGTTGTCATTTAACTTAATGATTCATTCTTTCAACTGTCTTTTGTGAAATAAACTCGTCCAGGAAATTTTAATGGCTTATTTACGTCTTACTGCCGCGAACGGGATGAATGACGTCATCGAGCCCAAGCCACCCGCGACAGCAGAGGGCGCTGTCGCTGGGCGTGGGGGCCACGTGTCTACCTCGGGACTACAAAAATGGCGGCGGTTTTGTAGTTTTCGCTTCTTTCGGTTGTTTTTGGAATAATGCTGTGCATTTGGCACGTTTTTCGGTTGTCAGTTGACTTAATGATTCATTCTTTCAACTGTCCTTTGTGAAATAAACTCATCCAGGGAATTTTAATGGCTTATTTACGTCTTAGACTGCCGCGAACGGGATGAATGATGTCATCAAGCCCAAGCCACCCGCGACAGCAGAGGGCGCTGTCGCTGGGCGTGGGGGCCACGTGTCTACCTCGGGACTACAAAAATGGCGGCGGATTTGTAGTTTTCGCTTCTTTCGGTTGTTTTTGGAATAATGCTGCGCATTTGGCACGTTTTTCGGTTGTCAGTTGACTTAATGATTTATTATTTCAACCGTCTTTTGTGAAATAAACTCATCCAGGGAATTTTAATGGCTTATTTACGTCTTAGACTGCCGCGAACGTGATGAATGATGTCATCAAGCCCAAGCCACCCGCGACAGCAGAGGGCGCTGTCGCTGGGCGTGGGGGCCACGTGTCTACCTCGGGACTACAGAAATGGCGGCGGATTTGTAGTTTTCGCTTATTTCGGTTGTTTTTGGAATAATGCTGTGCATTTGGCACGTTTTTCGGTTGTCAGTTGACTTAATGATTCATTCTTTCAACTGTCTTTTGTGAAATAAACTCGTCCAGGAAATTTTAATGGCTTATTTACGTCTTAGACTGCCGCGAACGGGATGAATGACGTCATCAAGCCCAAGCCACCCGCGACAGCAGAGGGCGCTGTCGCTGGGTATGGGGGGCCACGTGTCTACCTCGGGACTACAAAAATGACGGCGGATTTGTAGTTTTCGCTTATTTCGGTTGTTTTTGGAATAATGCTGCGCATTTGGCACGTTTTTCGGTTGTCAGTTGAATTAATGATTCATTCTTTCAACTGTCCTTTGTGAAATAAACTCATCCAGGGAATTTTAATGGCTTATTTACGTCTAAGACTGCCGCGAACGGGATGAATGATGTCATCAAGCCCAAGCCACCCGCGACAGCAGAGGGCGCTGTCGCTGGGCATGGGGGCCACGTGTCTACCTCGGGACTACAAAAATGGCGGCGAATTTGTAGTTTTCGCTTCTTTCGGTTGTTTTTGGAATAATGCTGTGCATTTGGCACGTTTTTCGGTTGTCAGTTGACTTAATGATTCATTCTTTCAACTGTCTTTTGTGAAATAAACTCATCCAGGGAATTTTAATGGCTTATTTACGTCTTAGACTGCCTCGAACGGGATGAATGATGTCATCAAGCCCAAGCCACCCGCGACAGCAGAGGGCGCTGTCGCTGGGCGTGGGGGCCACGTGTCTACCTCGGGACTACAGAAATGGCGGCGGATTTGTAGTTTTCGCTTATTTCGGTTGTTTTTGGAATAATGCTGTGCATTTGGCACGTTTTTCGGTTGTCAGTTGACTTAATGATTTATTCTTTCAACTGTCTTTTGTGAAATAAACTCATCCAGGGAATTTTAATGGCTTATTTACGCCGTAGACTGCCGCGAACGGGATGAATGATGTCATCAAGCCCAAGCCACCCGCGACAGCAGAGGGCGCTGTCGCTGGGCATGGGGGCCACGTGTCTACCTCGGGACTACAAAAATGGCGGCGGATTTGTAGTTTTCGCTTATTTCGGTTGTTTTTGGAATAATGCTGTGCATTTGGCACGTTTTTCGGTTGTCATTTAACTTAATGATTCATTCTTTCAACTGTCTTTTGTGAAATAAACTCGTCCAGGAAATTTTAATGGCTTATTTACGTCTTACTGCCGCGAACGGGATGAATGACGTCATCAAGCCCAAGCCACCCGCGACAGCAGAGGGCGCTGTCGCTGGGTATGGGGGGCCACGTGTCTACCTCGGGACTACAAAAATGACGGCGGATTTGTAGTTTTCGCTTATTTCGGTTGTTTTTGGAATAATGCTGCGCATTTGGCACGTTTTTCGGTTGTCAGTTGAATTAATGATTTATTCTTTCAACTGTCCTTTGTGAAATAAACTCATCCAGGGAATTTTAATGGCTTATTTACGTCTAAGACTGCCGCGAACGGGATGAATGATGTCATCAAGCCCAAGCCACCCGCGACAGCAGAGGGCGCTGTCGCTGGGCATGGGGGCCACGTGTCTACCTCGGGACTACAAAAATGGCGGCGAATTTGTAGTTTTCGCTTATTTCGGTTGTTTTTGGAATAATGCTGTGCATTTGGCACGTTTTTCGGTTGTCAGTTGACTTAATGATTCATTCTTTCAACTGTCTTTTGTGAAATAAACTCATCCAGGGAATTTTAATGGCTTATTTACGTCTTAGACTGCCTCGAACGGGATGAATGATGTCATCAAGCCCAAGCCACCCGCGACAGCAGAGGGCGCTGTCGCTGGGCGTGGGGGCCACGTGTCTACCTCGGGACTACAAAAATGGCGGCGGATTTGTAGTTTTCGCTTCTTTCGGTTGTTTTTGGAATAATGCTGTGCATTTGGCACGTTTTTCGGTTGTCAGTTGACTTAATGATTTATTATTTCAACTGTCTTTTGTGAAATAAACTCATCCAGGGAATTTTAATGGCTTATTTACGTCTTAGACTGCCGCGAACGGGATGAATGATGTCATCAAGCCAAAGCCACCGGCGAAAGCAGAGGGCGCTGTCGCTGGGCGTGGGGGCCACGTGTCTACCTCGGGACTACAGAAATGGCGGCGGATTTGTAGTTTTCGCTTATTTCGGTTGTTTTTGGAATAATGCTGTGCATTTGGCACGTTTTTCGGTTGTCAGTTGACTTAATGATTTATTCTTTCAACTGTCTTTTGTGAAATAAACTCATCCAGGGAATTTTAATGGCTTATTTACGCCGTAGACTGCCGCGAACGGGATGAATGATGTCATCAAGCCCAAGCCACCCGCGACAGCAGAGGGCGCTGTCGCTGGGTATGGGGGGCCACGTGTCTACCTCGGGACTACAAAAATGACGGCGGATTTGTAGTTTTCGCTTATTTCGGTTGTTTTTGGAATAATGCTGCGCATTTGGCACGTTTTTCGGTTGTCAGTTGAATTAATGATTCATTCTTTCAACTGTCCTTTGTGAAATAAACTCATCCAGGGAATTTTAATGGCTTATTTACGTCTTAGACTGCCGCGAACGGGATGAATGATGTCATCGAGCCCAAGCCACCCGCGACAGCAGAGGGCGCTGTCGCTGGGCGTGGGGGCCACGTGTCTACCTCGGGACTACAAAAATGGCGGCGGTTTTGTAGTTTTCGCTTCTTTCGGTTGTTTTTGGAATAATGCTGCGCATTTGGCACGTTTTTCGGTTGTCAGTTGACTTAATGATTTATTATTTCAACTGTCTTTTGTGAAATAAACTCATCCAGGGAATTTTAATGGCTTATTTACGTCTTAGACTGCCGCGAACGTGATGAATGATGTCATCAAGCCCAAGCCACCCGCGACAGCAGAGGGCGCTGTCGCTGGGCGTGGGGGCCACGTGTCTACCTCGGGACTACAGAAATGGCGGCGGATTTGTAGTTTTCGCTTATTTCGGTTGTTTTTGGAATAATGCTGTGCATTTGGCACGTTTTTCGGTTGTCAGTTGACTTAATGATTCATTCTTTCAACTGTCTTTTGTGAAATAAACTCGTCCAGGAAATTTTAATGGCTTATTTACGTCTTAGACTGCCGCGAACGGGATGAATGACGTCATCAAGCCCAAGCCACCCGCGACAGCAGAGGGCGCTGTCGCTGGGTATGGGGGGCCACGTGTCTACCTCGGGACTACAAAAATGACGGCGGATTTGTAGTTTTCGCTTATTTCGGTTGTTTTTGGAATAATGCTGCGCATTTGGCACGTTTTTCGGTTGTCAGTTGAATTAATGATTCATTCTTTCAACTGTCCTTTGTGAAATAAACTCATCCAGGGAATTTTAATGGCTTATTTACGTCTTAGACTGCCGCGAACGGGATGAATGATGTCATCAAGCCCAAGCCACCCGCGACAGCAGAGGGCGCTGTCGCTGGGCGTGGGGGCCACGTGTCTACCTCGGGACTACAAAAATGGCGGCGGATTTGTAGTTTTCGCTTCTTTCGGTTGTTTTTGGAATAATGCTGCGCATTTGGCACGTTTTTCGGTTGTCAGTTGACTTAATGATTTATTATTTCAACTGTCTTTTGTGAAATAAACTCATCCAGGGAATTTTAATGGCTTATTTACGTCTTAGACTGCCTCGAACGGGATGAATGATGTCATCAAGCCCAAGCCACCCGCGACAGCAGAGGGCGCTGTCGCTGGGCGTGGGGGCCACGTGTCTACCTCGGGACTACAGAAATGGCGGCGGATTTGTAGTTTTCGCTTATTTCGGTTGTTTTTGGAATAATGCTGTGCATTTGGCACGTTTTTCGGTTGTCAGTTGACTTAATGATTTATTATTTCAACTGTCTTTTGTGAAATAAACTCATCCAGGGAATTTTAATGGCTTATTTACGTCTTAGACTGCCGCGAACGTGATGAATGATGTCATCAAGCCCAAGCCACCCGCGACAGCAGAGGGCGCTGTCGCTGGGCGTGGGGGCCACGTGTCTACCTCGGGACTACAGAAATGGCGGCGGATTTGTAGTTTTCGCTTATTTCGGTTGTTTTTGGAATAATGCTGTGCATTTGGCACGTTTTTCGGTTGTCAGTTGACTTAATGATTCATTCTTTCAACTGTCTTTTGTGAAATAAACTCGTCCAGGAAATTTTAATGGCTTATTTACGTCTTAGACTGCCGCGAACGGGATGAATGACGTCATCAAGCCCAAGCCACCCGCGACAGCAGAGGGCGCTGTCGCTGGGTATGGGGGGCCACGTGTCTACCTCGGGACTACAAAAATGACGGCGGATTTGTAGTTTTCGCTTATTTCGGTTGTTTTTGGAATAATGCTGCGCATTTGGCACGTTTTTCGGTTGTCAGTTGAATTAATGATTCATTCTTTCAACTGTCCTTTGTGAAATAAACTCATCCAGGGAATTTTAATGGCTTATTTACGTCTTAGACTGCCGCGAACGGGATGAATGATGTCATCAAGCCCAAGCCACCCGCGACAGCAGAGGGCGCTGTCGCTGGGCGTGGGGGCCACGTGTCTACCTCGGGACTACAAAAATGGCGGCGGATTTGTAGTTTTCGCTTCTTTCGGTTGTTTTTGGAATAATGCTGTGCATTTGGCACGTTTTTCGGTTGTCAGTTGACTTAATGATTTATTATTTCAACTGTCTTTTGTGAAATAAACTCATCCAGGGAATTTTAATGGCTTATTTACGTCTTAGACTGCCTCGAACGGGATGAATGATGTCATCAAGCCCAAGCCACCCGCGACAGCAGAGGGCGCTGTCGCTGGGCGTGGGGGCCACGTGCGTGTCTACCTCGGGACTACAAAAATGGCGGAGGGTTTGTAGTTTTCGCTTATTTCGGTTGTTTTTGGAATAATGCTGTGCATTTGGCACGTTTTTCGGTTGTCATTTAACTTAATGATTCATTCTTTCAACTCTCTCTTGTGAAATAACCTCATCCAGGGAATTTTAATAGCTAATTTAAGTCTTAGACTGACTCGAACGGATTTAAGAAATTTATCAAGCCACCCGCGACAGCAGAGGGCGATGTCGCTGGCCGTGGGCGCCACGTGTCTAGCTCGGGACTACAAAAATGGCGGAGGGTTTGTAGTTTTCGCTTCTTTCGGTTGTTTTTGGAATAATGCTGTGCATTTGGCACGTTTTTCGGTTGTCAGTTGACTTAATGATTCATTCTTTCAACTGTCTTTTGTGAAATAAACTCATCCAGGGAATTTTAATGGCTTATTTATGTCTTAGACTGCCTCGAACGGGATGAATGATGTCATCAAGCCCAAGCCACCCGCGACAGCAGGGGGCGATGTCGCTGCCCGTGGACGCCACGTGTCTACCTCGGGACTACAAAAATGGCGGAGGGTTTGTAGTTTTCGCTTATTTCGGTTGTTTTTGGAATAATGCTGTGCATTTGGCACGTTTTTCAGTTGTCAGTTGACTTAATGATTCATTCTTTCAACTGTCCTTTGTGAAATAAACTCATCCAGGGAATTTTAATGGCTTATTTACGCCGTAGACTGCCGCGAACGGGATGAATGATGTCATCAAGCCCAAGCCACCCGCGACAGCAGAGGGCGTTGTCGCTGGGCATGGGGGCCACGTGTCTACCTCGGGACTACAATAATGGCGGTGGGTTTGTAGTTTTCGCTTATTTCGGTTGTTTTTGGAATAATGCTGTGCATTTGGCACGTTTTTCGGTTGTCATTTAACTTAATGATTCATTCTTTCAACTCTCTCTTGTGAAATAACCTCATCCAGGGAATTTTAATAGCTAATTTAAGTCTTAGACTGACTCGAACGGATTTAAGAAATTTATCAAGCCACCCGCGACAGCAGAGGGCGATGTCGCTGGCCGTGGGCGCCACGTGTCTAGCTCGGGACTACAAAAATGGCGGCGGTTTTGTAGTTTTCGCTTATTTCGGTTGTTTTTGAAATAATGCTGCGCATTTGGCACGTTTTTCGGTTGTCATTTAACTTAATGATTCATTCTTTCAACTGTCTCTTGTGAAATAACCTCATCCAGGGAATTTTAATAGCTAATTTAAGTCTTAGACTGACTCGAACGGATTTAAGAAATTTATCAAGCCACCCGCGACAGCAGAGGGCGATGTCGCTGGCCGTGGGCGCCACGTGTCTAGCTCGGGACTACAAAAATGGCGGCGGATTTGTAGTTTTTGCTTATTTCGGTTGTTTTTGGAATAATGCTGTGCATTTGACATGTTTTTCGGTTGTCATTTAACTTAATGATTCATTCTTTCAACTGTCATATGTGAAATAACCTCATCCAGGGAATTTTAATGGCTTATTTACGCCGTAGACTGCCGCGAACGGGATGAATGATGTCATCAAGCCCAAGCCACCCGCGACAGCAGAGGGCGCTGTCGCTGGGCATGGGGGCGGGTGTCTCCCTCGGGACTACAAAAATGGCGGCGGTTTTGTAGTTTTCGCTTCTTTCGGTTGTTTTTGGAATAATGCTGTGCATTTGGCACGTTTTTCGGTTGTCAGTTGACTTAATGATTCATTCTTTCAACTGTCCTTTGTGAAATAAACTCATCCAGGGAATTTTAATGGCTTATTTACGTCTAAGACTGCCGCGAACGGGATGAATGATGTCATCAAGCCCAAGCCACCCGCGAAAGCAGAGGGCGCTGTCGCTGGGCATGGGGGCCACGTGTCTACCTCGGGACTACAAAAATGGCGGCGGATTTGTAGTTTTCGCTTCTTTCGGTTGTTTTTGGAATAATGCTGTGCATTTGGCACGTTTTTCGGTTGGCATTTAACTTAATGATTCATTCTTTCAACTGTCATTTGTGAAATAACCTCATCCAGGGAATTTTAATGGCTTATTTACGCCGTAGACTGCCGCGAACGGGATGAATGATGTCATTAAGCCCAAGCCACCCGCGACAGCAGAGGGCGCTGTCGCTGGGCATGGGGGCGGGTGTCTCCCTCGGGACTACAAAAATGGCGGCGGTTTTGTAGTTTTCGCTTCTTTCGGTTGTTTTTGGAATAATGCTGTGCATTTGGCACGTTTTTCGGTTGTCATTTAACTTAATGATTCATTCTTTCAACTGTCCTTTGTGAAATAAACTCATCCAGTGAATTTTAATGGCTTATTTACGTCTAAGACTGCCGCGAACGGGATGAATGATGTCATCAAGCCCAAGCCACCCGCGACAGCAGAGGGCGCTGTCGCTGGGCGTGGGCGCCACGTGTCTACCTCGGGACTACAAAAATGGCGGCGGTTTTGTAGTTTTCGCTTCTTTCGGTTGTTTTTGGAATAATGCTGTGCATTTGGCACGTTTTTCGGTTGGCATTTAACTTAATGATTCATTCTTTCAACTGTCATTTGTGAAATAACCTCATCCAGGGAATTTTAATGGCTTATTTACGCCGGGTTAGGGTTAGGGTTAGGGTTAGGGTTAGGGCTAGGGTTAGGGTTTAGGGTTAGGGTTAGGGTTTAGGTTTAGGGTTTAGGGTTTAGGGTTTAGGTTTAGGGTTTAGGGTTTAGGGTTAGGGTTAGGGTTAGGGTTAGGGTTAGGGTTAGGGTTAGGGTTAGGGTTAGGGTTAGGGTTAGGGTTAGGGTTAGGGTTAGGGTTAGGGTTAGGGTTAGGGTTAGGGTTAGGGTTAGGGTTAGGGTTAGGGTTAGGGTTAGGGTTAGGGTTAGGGTTAGGGTTAGGGTTAGGGTTAGGGTTAGGGTTAGGGTTTAGGGTTTAGGGTTAGGGTTAGGGTTAGGGTTAGGGTTAGGGTTAGGGTTAGGGTTAGGGTTAGGGTTAGGGTTAGGGTTAGGGTTAGGGTTAGGGTTAGGGTTAGGGTTAGGGTTAGGGTTAGGGTTAGGGTTAGGGTTAGGGTTAGGGTTAGGGTTAGGGTTAGGGTTAGGGTTAGGGTTAGGGTTAGGGTTAGGGTTAGGGTTAGGGTTAGGGTTAGGGTTAGGGTTAGGGTTAGGGTTAGGGTTAGGGTTAGGGTTAGGGTTAGGGTTAGGGTTAGGGTTAGGGTTAGGGTTAGGGTTAGGGTTAGGGTTAGGGTTAGGGTTAGGGTTAGGGTTAGGGTTAGGGTTAGGGTTAGGGTTAGGGTTAGGGTTAGGGTTAGGGTTAGGGTTAGGGTTAGGGTTAGGGTTAGGGTTAGGGTTAGGGTTAGGGTTAGGGTTAGGGTTAGGGTTAGGGTTAGGGTTAGGGTTAGGGTTAGGGTTAGGGTTAGGGTTAGGGTTAGGGTTAGGGTTAGGGTTAGGGTTAGGGTTAGGGTTAGGGTTAGGGTTAGGGTTAGGGTTAGGGTTAGGGTTAGGGTTAGGGTTAGGGTTAGGGTTAGGGTTAGGGTTAGGGTTAGGGTTAGGGTTAGGGTTAGGGTTAGGGTTAGGGTTAGGGTTAGGGTTAGGGTTAGGGTTAGGGTTAGGGTTAGGGTTAGGGTTAGGGTTAGGGTTAGGGTTAGGGTTAGGGTTAGGGTTAGGGTTAGGGTTAGGGTTAGGGTTAGGGTTAGGGTTAGGGTTAGGGTTAGGGTTAGGGTTAGGGTTAGGGTTAGGGTTAGGGTTAGGGTTAGGGTTAGGGTTAGGGTTAGGGTTAGGGTTAGGGTTAGGGTTAGGGTTAGGGTTAGGGTTAGGGTTAGGGTTAGGGTTAGGGTTAGGGTTAGGGTTAGGGTTAGGGTTAGGGTTAGGGTTAGGGTTAGGGTTAGGGTTAGGGTTAGGGTTAGGGTTAGGGTTAGGGTTAGGGTTAGGGTTAGGGTTAGGGTTAGGGTTAGGGTTAGGGTTAGGGTTAGGGTTAGGGTTAGGGTTAGGGTTAGGGTTAGGGTTAGGGTTAGGGTTAGGGTTAGGGTTAGGGTTAGGGTTAGGGTTAGGGTTAGGGTTAGGGTTAGGGTTAGGGTTAGGGTTAGGGTTAGGGTTAGGGTTAGGGTTAGGGTTAGGGTTAGGGTTAGGGTTAGGGTTAGGGTTAGGGTTAGGGTTAGGGTTAGGGTTAGGGTTAGGGTTAGGGTTAGGGTTAGGGTTAGGGTTAGGGTTAGGGTTAGGGTTAGGGTTAGGGTTAGGGTTAGGGTTAGGGTTAGGGTTAGGGTTAGGGTTAGGGTTAGGGTTAGGGTTAGGGTTAGGGTTAGGGTTAGGGTTAGGGTTAGGGTTAGGGTTAGGGTTAGGGTTAGGGTTAGGGTTAGGGTTAGGGTTAGGGTTAGGGTTAGGGTTAGGGTTAGGGTTAGGGTTAGGGTTAGGGTTAGGGTTAGGGTTAGGGTTAGGGTTAGGGTTAGGGTTAGGGTTAGGGTTAGGGTTAGGGTTAGGGTTAGGGTTAGGGTTAGGGTTAGGGTTAGGGTTAGGGTTAGGGTTAGGGTTAGGGTTAGGGTTAGGGTTAGGGTTAGGGTTAGGGTTAGGGTTAGGGTTAGGGTTAGGGTTAGGGTTAGGGTTAGGGTTAGGGTTAGGGTTAGGGTTAGGGTTAGGGTTAGGGTTAGGGTTAGGGTTAGGGTTAGGGTTAGGGTTAG
>NW_027520704.1:0-9926 GCF_051991245.1 Festucalex cinctus
TACCAGGCCAGATGTGTGTGCCAAGTTTCATGAGTTTCTGTGCATGTTTAGACCCTCAAAACTGGCGTTGTTTTCTTGGCGAACAGCGCTTAGCCACACCCACAGCAATTCGCGAAAACTCACAAACTTCGTGTTGTGACATCATGAAGGCCGAAACCCTCATCTGAGCAAATATGAGGTAGGTCCAGTTAACGTGTTTGGAGAAAAACGTAGAAGAAAATTCGTAATAAAAAAAATTGCCACTAGGTGGCGCTATCAGTTAGATGAAATATAAGTCAGTAGATGTCTTTAGGGCTGGACTCTCATCAAATGTGTGAAATTTTGAGAAGATAGGATCATCTCGGTCAAGTTAATGCAGCTTTTATTTTCACGAAAAATCTTCAGACTTTGCGTCACCGTAGCGGCCACTACCTTTGGCGAAAAGTTACAATATTCGGTGTGGGGCATGATCAACATCTTAAGGCTTTTCTGACCAATTTTCAAATGGATCCCTTCAACTAGCTCAGCACAGTAGCTAAAAACGTAAAGTATGACATTTATTGTAACCACTAGGTGGCGCTATATGTATAACTGAATTTTATCATATAGATGTTTTCAGGCCGTGACTATTACGTTGCCTGATAAGTTTGAGATTTTTTGGAGCTTGAACATGGGAGTTATTAAGCATTTGCTCTTTCTGGACAAATGAAATTTTAAAGGCAATATTTGATGCTCCGCCCCCGTCATATAGTATTTCGAAAAGGCAAGATGTTTTGCCCAGCTCTTCTCTCAGGTCTTGAGATGATAAATGCCAAGTTTGAAGTCAATTGGATGAAAAATGTTTGCAAAGGGGGAAAAAGCATGACCACAGTGAATGTGCCAAAATAGGCCAAAATTGGACATTAAAAAATTCATAGCTCACTTCCTGTACATTTTAGCTACATGGTCCCAATAGACTTTTTTGTGCGTCTCGGGGTGCTACACGTGCCTGCCAATTTTCGTTGCTCTAGCTCAAACATGCCGGGCTTGGTTTATATTTTTCTATGCTAGGGGGCGCTATAGAGTCACGTTGTTATGACGACTTCATAATATCAAATTTTTCGCCGGGCCTGAGGAGTGTGCAAAGTTTGGTGAGTTTTCGTAAATGTTTAGGTACCCAAAATCGCGATCGTTTACGGAGAAGAAGAAGAAGAAGAAGAAGAAGAATAATAACTAGAGCTGCGAGCAGCTATAAAGGGCCCTCGCAGCCCGGGCCACGTTGGGGTCCTTGCACGTTGGGGTACTTGCACGTTGGGGTACTGGCACATTCGGGTACTGGCATATTGGAAGCAAAATTTCTTTGAAAATGGCATAATAAACGTTTACATGTAGAATATTTTTTTGCCAGTGTGTGTATCAAGCTCAACGGGTTTTGGTGATTGTTAAGACCTGCAAAAATCAGCGTCCTTTTTTATTATTAGGCAATGAGTTGCCCTGATTGGTATTTTTTTGTAAAAGTGTATATACACATCATCGCTCGTTGTACTCATTGCACAATGTTACTTTTATTGTCCAAAGGGGCAATCAAAAATGAATAAAACGAAATGGAAACGTACATACGTTTGGATCGGTGTGAAGCCAGTGAACAATTTGAGTGGTGGAAACTAAAAGAATATTCATAAATGACTTAGTTATCACACTTAGAATGAGTGTACATTTTTTGTACAAAATACCGTATGTGGGGTATTTTATTTTTTTTTTTATATAAGCCTCAAGGGCTAGGTGGCGCTGTATTTATAACTGAATGTTGTCATAGAGATACCTTCAGGCCTTGATTATAAGCATACATGTCAAGTGTGGGATTTTTTTTTTGAGCATGTACCGTGGATTTATTAAGCATAGCCTTCATTCACGATATTGCTTTTGATGTCCATAGAGGCTATCAAAAATACATAAAACTAAATAACAAAAATATGTATGTTTGGATAAGTCTGATGCCAGTGAACATTTTGAGTGGTGGAAACTAAAAGAATATTCATAAATGTCTTAGTTATCACACTTAGAATGAGTTTACATTTTTTGTACAAAATACCGTATGTGGGGTATTTTTTTTTTATGCCTCAAGGGCTAGGTGGCGCTGCATATATAACTGAATGTTGTCATAGAGATAGCTTCAGGCCTTGACGATAAACATACATGTCAAGTTTGGGATTTTTTGGAGCATGTACCGGGGAGTTATTAAGCATATCCTTTTTCAGTGCGAAACACAAATTTTGATGCCCCGCCTTCATCATATAGTATTTCGAAAGGTCAAGATTTTTCCCCCTGTCGTTGGCTCAGGTCTTGACATGGTCCAGGTCAAGTCTTAACTCAGTCAGATGAAACGTGTAGGAGAAGTGGGCAAAAGTCTGCCCCCTGTGAATGTGCAAAAATTGTCAAAAATGGGACATTCAAAAATTCGTAGCTCACTTCCTGTTCATTTTAGCATATGGGTCCAAGAGACTTTTTTGTAGGTCTTGGGCTCCCTCATACACCTAAAAATATTCGTCGTTCTTGCTTAAACGTACAACCGGGGCTGCTTCGTTAAAAACTTCTAGGGGGCGCTATTGAGTCATTTTTGTAAAAATAGCACAATCAACAATAAAATGTTGCTCATTTTACCAGGCCAGATGTGTGTGCCAAGTTTCATGAGTTTCTGTGCATGTTTAGACCCTCAAAACTGGCGTTGTTTTCTTGGCGAACAGCGCTTAGCCACACCCACAGCAATTCGCGAAAACTCACAAACTTCGTGTTGTGACATCATGAAGGCCGAAACCCTCATCTGAGCAAATATGAGGTAGGTCCAGTTAACGTGTTTGGAGAAAAACGTAGAAGAAAATTCGTAATAAAAAAAATTGCCACTAGGTGGCGCTATCAGTTAGATGAAATATAAGTCAGTAGATGTCTTTAGGGCTGGACTCTCATCAAATGTGTGAAATTTTGAGAAGATAGGATCATCTCGGTCAAGTTAATGCAGCTTTTATTTTCACGAAAAATCTTCAGACTTTGCGTCACCGTAGCGGCCACTACCTTTGGCGAAAAGTTACAATATTCGGTGTGGGGCATGATCAACATCTTAAGGCTTTTCTGACCAATTTTCAAATGGATCCCTTCAACTAGCTCAGCACAGTAGCTAAAAACGTAAAGTATGACATTTATTGTAACCACTAGGTGGCGCTATATGTATAACTGAATTTTATCATATAGATGTTTTCAGGCCGTGACTATTACGTTGCCTGATAAGTTTGAGATTTTTTGGAGCTTGAACATGGGAGTTATTAAGCATTTGCTCTTTCTGGACAAATGAAATTTTAAAGGCAATATTTGATGCTCCGCCCCCGTCATATAGTATTTCGAAAAGGCAAGATGTTTTGCCCAGCTCTTCTCTCAGGTCTTGAGATGATAAATGCCAAGTTTGAAGTCAATTGGATGAAAAATGTTTGCAAAGGGGGAAAAAGCATGACCACAGTGAATGTGCCAAAATAGGCCAAAATTGGACATTAAAAAATTCATAGCTCACTTCCTGTACATTTTAGCTACATGGTCCCAATAGACTTTTTTGTGCGTCTCGGGGTGCTACACGTGCCTGCCAATTTTCGTTGCTCTAGCTCAAACATGCCGGGCTTGGTTTATATTTTTCTATGCTAGGGGGCGCTATAGAGTCACGTTGTTATGACGACTTCATAATATCAAATTTTTCGCCGGGCCTGAGGAGTGTGCAAAGTTTGGTGAGTTTTCGTAAATGTTTAGGTACCCAAAATCGCGATCGTTTACGGAGAAGAAGAAGAAGAAGAAGAAGAATAATAATAACTAGAGCTGCGAGCAGCTATAAAGGGCCCTCGCAGCCCGGGCCACGTTGGGGTACTTGCACGTTGGGGTACTTGCACGTTGGGGTACTGGCACGTTGGGGTACTGGCAAGTTTAGGTACGGCACATTGGAAGCAGAATTTCTTTGAAAATGGCATGATAAACCTTGACATGTGGATTTTTTTTTTTTTTTGTAAAAATACCGTTAAGTTGGTGTATTTTTTTTTATGCCTCTAGGGCTAGGTGGCGCTGTATATATAATGGAATGTTGTCATAGGGATACCTTCAAGCCTTGACTCTAAACATACATGTCAAGTGTGGGATTTTTTTGGAGCATGTACCGTGGAGTTATTAAGCATATCCTTCATTCACGATATTGCTTTTAATGTCCATAGAGGCTATCAAAAATAAATAAAAAAGTACATGTTTGGATAAGTCTAATGCCAGTGAACATTTTGAGTGGTGGAAAGTAAAAGAATATTCATAAATGACTTAGTTATCACACTTAGAATGAGTTTACATTTTTTGTACAAAATACCGTATGTGGGGTATTTTTTTGTTTTGCCTCAAGGGCGAGGTGGCGCTGCATATATAACTGAATGTTGTCATAGAGATACCTTCAGGCCTTGACGATAAACATACATGTCAAGTTTGGGATTTTTTGGAGCATGTATCGGGGAGTTATTAAGCATATCCTTTTTCAGTGCGAAACACAAATTTTGATGCCCCGCGCTCATCATATAGTATTTCCAAAAGTCAAGATTTTTCCGTCTGTTGTTGGCTCAGGTCTTGGCATGGTCCAGGTCAAGTCATAAGTCAGTCGGATAAAACATGTAGGAGAAGTGGGCAAAAGTATGCCCCCTGAAAATGTGCAAAAATCGTCAAAAATGGGACATTCAAAAATTCGTACCTCACTTCCTGTTCATTTTAGCATATGGGTCCAAGAGACTTTTTTGTAGGTCTTTGGCTCCCTCATACACGTAAACATTTTCGTAGATCTTGCTTAAACGTAGAATCGGGGCTGCTTCGTTAAAAATTTCTAGGGGGCGCTATTGAGTCATTTTTGTAAAAATAGTACAATCAACAATAAAATATTGTTCATTTTACCAGGCCAGATGTGTGTGCCAAGTTTCATGAGTTTCTGCGCATGTTTAGACCCTCAAAACTGGCGTTGTTTTCTTGGCGAACAGTGCTTAGCCACGCCCACAGCGATTCGCGAAAACTCACAAACTTCGTGTTGTGACATCATGAAGGCCGAAACCCTCATCTGAGCAAATATGAGGTTGGTCCAGTTAACGTGTTTGGAGAAAAATGTACAAGAAAATTCGTAAGAAAAAAAATTGCCACGAGGTGGCGCTATCAGTAAGATGAAATATAAGTTCGTAGATGTCAAGGGCTGGACTCTCATCAAATGTGTGAAATTTTGAGAAGATAGGATCATCTCGGTCAAGTTCATGCAGCTTTTATTGTCACGAAAAATTTTAGGACTTTGCGTCACCGTAGCGGCCACGCCCTTTGGCGAAAAGTTACAATATTCGGTGTGGGGCATGATCAACATCTTAAGGCTTTTCTGACCAATTTTCAACTGGATCCCTTCAACGAGCTCGGCACAGTAGCTAAAAACGTAAAGTATGACATTTATTGTTACCACTAGGTGGCGCTATATGTATAACTGAATTTTATCATATAGATGCTTTCAGGCCGTGACTATTACGTTGCCTGAGAAGTTTGAGATTTTTTGGAGCTTGAACATGGGAGTTATCACACTTAGAATGAGTTGACATTTTTTGTACAAAATACCGTATGTGGGGTATTTTTTTTTCACGCCTGAAGGGCTAGGTGGCGCTGCATATATAACTGAATTTTGTCATAGAGATACCTTCAGGCTTTGACTATAAACATACATGTCAAGTTTGGGATTTTTTGGAGCATGTACCGGGGAGTTATTAAGCATATCCTTTTTCAGTGCGAAACACAAAATTTGATGCCCCGCCCTCATCATATAGTATTTCCAAAAGTCAAGATTTTTCTGCCTGTAGTTGGCTCAGGTCTTGACATGGTCCAGGTCAAGTCTAAAGTCAGTCGGATGAAATGTGTAGGAGAAGTGGGCAAAAGTATGCCCCCTGAAAATGTGCAAAAATCGTCAAAAATGGGACATTCAAAAATTCATAGCTCACTTCCTGTTCATTTTAGCACATGGGTCCAAGAGACTTTTTTGTAGGTCTTGGACTCCCTCATACACCTAAAAATTTTCGTAGATCTTGCTTAAACGTACAATCGGGGCTGCTTCGTTAAAAATTTCTAGGGGGCGCTATTGAGTCATTTTTGTAAAAATAGGACAATACATGATAAAATATTGCTCATTTTGCCAGGCCAGATGTGTGTGCCAAGTTTCATGAGTTTCTGCGCATGTTTAGACCATCAAAACTAGCGTTGTTTTCTTGGCGAACAGTGCTTAGCCACGCCAACAGCGATTCGCGAAAACTCACAAACTTCGTGTTGTGACATCATGAAGGCCGAAACCCCCATCTGAGCAAATATGAGGTAGGTCCAGTTAACGTGTTTGGAGAAAAATGTACAAGAAAATTCGTAAGAAAAAAAATTGCCACTAGGTGGCGCTATCAGTTAGATGAAATATAAGTTCGTAGATGTCTTTAGGGCTGGACTCTCATCAAATGTGTGAAATTTTGAGAAGATAGGATCATCTCGGTCAAGTTCATGCAGCTTTTATTGTCACGAAAAATCTTCAGACTTTGCGTCACCGTAGCGGCCACGCCCTTTGGCGAAAAGTTACAATATTCGGTGTGGGGCATCATCAACATCTTAAGGCTTTTCTGACCAATTTTCAACTGGATCCCTTCAACGAGCTCAGCACAGTAGCTAAAAACGTAAAGTATGACATTTATTGTAACCACTAGGTGGCGCTATATGTATAACTGAATTTTTTCATATAGGTGTTTTCAGGCCGTGACTATTACGTTGCCTGAGAAGTTTGAGATTTTTTGGAGCTTGTACATGGGAGTTATTCAGCATTTGCTCTTTCTGGACAAATGAAATTTTAAAGGCAATATTTGATGCCCCGCCCCCGTCATATAGTATTTCGAAAACGCAAGATTTTTTGCCTAGTTTTTCTCTTAAGTCTTGAGATGATAAATGCCAAGTTTAAAGTCAATTGGATGAAAAATGTTTGCATAGGGGGAAAAAGTATGACCACAGTGAATGTGCCAAAATAGGCCAAAATTGGACATAAAAAAATTCATAGCTCATTTCCTGTACATTTTAGCTACATGGTCCCGATAGACTTTTTTGTGCGTCTCGGGGTGCTACACGTGCCTGCCAATTTTCGTTGCTCTCGCTCAAACGTGCCGGGCTTGGTTTTTATTTTTCTACGCTAGGGGGCGCTATAGAGTCGCGTTGTTATAACGACTTCATAATATCAAATTTTTCGCCGGACCTGAGGAGTGTGCAAAGTTTGGTGAGTTTTCGTGAATGTTTAGGTCCTCAAAAATGCGATCGTTTACGGAGAAGAAGAAGAAGAAGAAGAAGAATAATAACTAGAGCTGCGAGCAGCTATAAAGGGCCCTCGCAGCCCGGGCCACGTTGGGGTCCTTGCACGTTGTGGTACTTGCATGTTGGGGTACTGGCACATTGGGGTACTGGCATATTGGAAGCAAAATTTCTTTGAAAATGGCATAATAAACGTTTACATGTAGAATATTTTTTTGCCAGTGTGTGTGTCAAGCTCAACGGGTTTTGGTGATTGTTAAGACCTGCAAAAATCAGCGTCCTTTTTTATTTTTAGGCAATGAGTTGCCCTGATTGGTATTTTTTTGTAAAAGTGTATATACACATCATCGCTCGTTGTACTCATTGCACAATGTTACTTTTATTGTCCAAAGGGGCAATCAAAAATGAATAAAACAAAATGGAAACGTACATACGTTTGGATCGGTGTCAAGCCAGTGAACAATTTGAGTGGTGGAAACTAAAAGAATATTCATAAATGACTTAGTTATCACACTTAGAATGAGTGTACATTTTTTGTACAAAATACCGTATGTGGGGTATTTTTATTTTTTTTTATATAAGCCTCAAGGGCTAGGTGGCGCTGTATTTATAACTGAATGTTGTCATAGAGATACCTTCAGGCCTTGATTATAAGCATACATGTCAAGTGTGGGATTTTTTTTGGAGCATGTACCGTGGAGTTATTAAGCATATCCTTCATTCACGATATTGCTTTTAATGTCCATAGAGGCTATCAAAAATAAATAAAAATATATATATGTTTGGATAAGTCTGATGCCAGTGAACATTTTGAGTGGTGGAAACTAAAAGAATATTCAGAAATGACTTCGTTATCACGCTTAGAATGAGTGTACATTTTTTGTACAAAATACCGTATGTGGGGTATTTTTTTTTTATTCCTCAAGGGCTAGGTGGCGCTGCATATATAACTGAATGTTGTCACAGAGATAACTTCAGGCCTTGACGATAAACATACATGTCAAGTTTGGGATTTTTTGGAGCATGTACCGGGGAGTTATCAAGCATATCCTTTTTCATTGCGAAACACAAAATTTGATGCCCCGCCCTCATCATATAGTATTTCGAAAAGTCAAAATTTTTCCCCCTGTCGTTGGCTCAGGTCTTGACATGGTCCAGGCCAAGTCTTAACTCAGTCGGATGAAATGTGTAGGAGAAGTGGGCAAAAGTCTGCCCCCTGTGAATGTGCAAAAATCGTAAAAAATGGGACATTCAAAAATTCATAGCTCACTTCCTGTTCATTTTAGCATATGGGTCCAAGAGACTTTTTTGTAGGACTTGGGCTCCCTCATACACCTAAAAATATTCGTCGTTCTTGCTTAAACGTACAACCGGGGCTGCTTTGTTAAAAACTTCTAGGGGGCGCTATTGAGTCATTTTTGTAAAAAATAGCACAATCAACAATAAAATATGGCTCATTTTACCAGGCCAGATGTGTGTGCCAAGTTTCATGAGTTTCTGTGCATGTTTAGACCCTCAAAACTGGCGTTGTTTTCTTGGCGAACAGCGCTTAGCCACACCCACAGCAATTCGCGAAAACTCACAAACTTCGTGTTGTGACATCATGAAGGCCGAAACCCTCATCTGAGCAAATATGAGGTAGGTCCAGTTAACGTGTTTGGAGAAAAACCTAGAAGAAAATTCGTAAGAAAAAAAATTGCCACTAGGTGGCGCTATCAGTTAGATGAAATATAAGTCAGTAGATGTCTTTAGGGCTGGACTCTCATCAAACGTGTGAAATTTTGAGAAGATAGGATCATCTCGGTCAAGTTAATGCAGCTTTTATTTTCACGAAAAATCTTCAGACTTTGCGTCACCGTAGCGGCCACGCCCTTTGGCGAAAAGTTACAATATTCGGTGTGGGGCATGATCAACATCTTAAGGCTTTTCTGACCAATTTTCAAATGGATCCCTTCAACAAGCTCAGCACAGTAGCTAAAAACGTAAAGTATGACATTTATTGTAACCACTAGGTGGCACTATATGTATAACTGAATTTTATCATATAGATGTTTTCAGGCCGTGACTATTACGTTGCCTGAGAAGTTTGAGATTTTTTGGAGTTTGAACATGGGAGTTATTAAGCATTTGCTCTTTCTGGACAAATGAAATTTTAAAGGCAATATTTGATGCCCCGCCCCCGTCATATAGTATTTCAAAAAGGCAAGATGTTTTGCCCAGTTGTTCTCTCAGGTCTTGAGATGATAAATGCCAAGTTTGAAGTCAATTGGATGAAAAATGTTTGCAAAGGGGGAAAAAGCATGACCACAGTGAATGTGCCAAAATAGGCCAAAATTGGACATAAAAAAATTCATAGCTCACTTCCTGTACATTTTAGCTACATGGTCCCAAGAGACTTTTTTGTGCGTCTCGGGGTACTACACGTGCCTGCCAATTTTTGTTGCTCTAGCTCAAACGTGCCGGGCTTGGTTTTTATTTTTCTACGCTAGGGGGCGCTATCGAGTCGCATTGTTATAACGACTTCATAATATCAAATTTTTCGCCGGACCTGAGGAGTGTGCAAAGTTCGGTGAGTTTTCGTGAATATTTAGGTACCCAAAATCGCGATTGTTTGC
>NW_027520705.1:0-9314 GCF_051991245.1 Festucalex cinctus
AACGCCTTACTATACATGGTCGTTTTTTTCCCAAAAATAAAACGCCTTACTATACATGGTCGTTTCTTTCCCAAAAATAAAACGCCTTACTATACATGGTCGTTTTTTTCCAAAAATAAAACGCCTTACTATACATGGTCGTTTTTTTCCCAAAAATAAAAAGCCTTACTATACATGGTCGTTTTTTTCCAAAAATAAAAGCCTTACTATACATGGTCGTTTTTTTCCAAAAATAAAACGCCTTACTATACATGGTCGTTTTTTTCCAAAAATTAAAAGCCTTACTATACATGGTCGTTTTTTTCCAAAAATTAAAAGCCTTACTATACATGGTCGTTTTTTTCCCAAAAATAAAACGCCTTACTATACATGGTCGTTTTTTTCCCAAAAATAAAACGCCTTACTATACATGGTCGTTTTTTTCCCAAAAATAAAACGCCTTACTATACATGGTCGTTTTTTTCCCAAAAATAAAACGCCTTACTATACATGGTCGTTTTTTCCCAAAAATAAAACGCCTTACTATACATGGTCGTTTTTTCCCAAAAATAAAACGCCTTACTATACATGGTCGTTTTTTTCCCAAAAATAAAACGCCTTACTATACATGGTCGTTTTTTTCCCAAAAATAAAACGCCTTACTATACATGGTCGTTTTTTTCCCAAAAATAAAACGCCTTACTATACATGGTCGTTTTTTTCCAAAAATAAAACGCCTTACTATACATGGTCGTTTTTTTCCAAAAATAAAACGCCTTACTATACATGGTCGTTTTTTTCCAAAAATAAAACGCCTTACTATACATGGTCGTTTTTTTCCAAAAATAAAACGCCTTACTATACATGGTCGTTTTTTTCCAAAAATAAAACGCCTTACTATACATGGTCGTTTTTTCCCAAAAATAAAAGCCTTACTATACATGGTCGTTTTTTTCCAAAAATAAAACGCCTTACTATACATGGTCGTTTTTTTCCAAAAATAAAACGCCTTACTATACATGGTCGTTTTTTTCCCAAAAATAAAACGCCTTACTATACATGGTCGTTTTTTTCCAAAAATAAAACGCCTTACTATACATGGTCGTTTTTTCCCAAAAATAAAACGCCTTACTATACATGGTCGTTTTTTCCCAAAAATAAAATGCCTTACTATACATGGTCGTTTTTTCCCAAAAATAAAACGCCTTACTATACATGGTCGTTTTTTCCCAAAAATAAAACGCCTTACTATACATGGTCGTTTTTTCCCAAAAATAAAACGCCTTACTATACATGGTCGTTTTTTCCCCAAAAATAAAACGCCTTACTATACATGGTCGTTTTTTTCCCCAAAAATAAAACGCCTTACTATACATGGTCGTTTTTTTCCCAAAAATAAAACGCCTTACTATACATGGTCGTTTTTTCCCAAAAATAAAACGCCTTACTATACATGGTCGTTTTTCCCCAAAAATAAAACGCCTTACTATACATGGTCGTTTTTTTCCCAAAAATAAAAAGCCTTACTATACATGGTCGTTTTTTTCCAAAAATAAAGCCTTACTATACATGGTCGTTTTTTTCCAAAAATTAAAAGCCTTACTATACATGGTCGTTTTTTTCCAAAAATTAAAAGCCTTACTATACATGGTCGTTTTTTTCCAAAAATTAAAAGCCTTACTATACATGGTCGTTTTTTTCCAAAAATAAAACGCCTTACTATACATGGTCGTTTTTTTCCCCAAAAATAAAACGCCTTACTATACATGGTCGTTTTTTCCCAAAAATAAAACGCCTTACTATACATGGTCGTTTTTTCCCAAAAATAAAACGCCTTACTATACATGGTCGTTTTTTCCCAAAAATAAAACGCCTTACTATACATGGTCGTTTTTTCCCAAAAATAAAACGCCTTACTATCCATGGTCGTTTTTTCCCAAAAATAAAAAGCCTTACTATACATGGTCGTTTTTTTCCAAAAATTAAAAGCCTTACCATACATGGTCGTTTTTTTCCAAAAATTAAAAGCCTTACTATACATGGTCGTTTTTTTCCAAAAATAAAACGCCTTACTATACATGGTCGTTTTTTTACCAAAAATAAAACGCCTTACTATACATGGTCGTTTTTTTCCAAAAATAAAACGCCTTACTATACATGGTCGTTTTTTTCCCAAAAATAAAACGCCCTACTATACATGGTCGTTTTTTTTCCCAAAAATAAAACGCCTTACTATACATGGTCGTTTTTTTCCCCAAAAATAAAACGCCTTACTATACATGGTCGTTTTTTTCCCAAAAATAAAACGCCTTACTATACATGGTCGTTTTTTCCCAAAAATAAAACGCCTTACTATACATGGTCGTTTTTTCCCAAAAATAAAACGCCTTACTATACATGGTCGTTTTTTTCCCAAAAATAAAAAGCCTTACTATACATGGTCGTTTTTTTCCAAAAATAAAAAGCCTTACTATACATGGTCGTTTTTTTCCAAAAATTAAAAGCCTTACTATACATGGTCGTTTTTTTCCAAAAATTAAAAGCCTTACTATACATGGTCGTTTTTTTCCAAAAATTAAAAGCCTTACTATACATGGTCGTTTTTTTCCAAAAATAAAACGCCTTACTATACATGGTCGTTTTTTTCCCCAAAAATAAAACGCCTTACTATACATGGTCGTTTTTTCCCAAAAATAAAACGCCTTACTATACATGGTCGTTTTTTCCCAAAAATAAAACGCCTTACTATACATGGTCGTTTTTTCCCAAAAATAAAACGCCTTACTATACATGGTCATTTTTTCCCAAAAATAAAACGCCTTACTATCCATGGTCGTTTTTTCCCAAAAATAAAAAGCCTTACTATACATGGTCGTTTTTTTCCAAAAATAAAAAGCCTTACTATACATGGTCGTTTTTTTCCAAAAATTAAAAGCCTTACTATACATGGTCGTTTTTTTCCAAAAATAAAACGCCTTACTATACATGGTCGTTTTTTTACCAAAAATAAAACGCCTTACTATACATGGTCGTTTTTTTCCAAAAATAAAACGCCTTACTATACATGGTCGTTTTTTTCCCAAAAATAAAACGCCCTACTATACATGGTCGTTTTTTTTCCCAAAAATAAAACGCCTCACTATACATGGTCGTTTTTTTCCCCAAAAATAAAACGCCTTACTATACATGGTCGTTTTTTTCCAAAAATAAAACGCCTTACTATACATGGTCGTTTTTTTCCAAAAATAAAACACCTTACTATACATGGTCGTTTTTTCCCAAAAATAAAACGCCTTACTATACATGGTCGTTTTTTTCCCAAAAATAAAACGCCTTACTATACATGGTCGTTTTTTTCCCCAAAAATAAAACGCCTTACTATACATGGTCGTTTTATTCCAAAAATAAAACGCCTTACTATACATGGTTGTTTTTTTCCAAAAATAAAACGCCTTACTATACATGGTCTTTTTTTTCCAAAAATAAAACGCCTTACTATACATGGTCGTTTTTTTCCAAAAATAAAACGCCTTACTATACATGGTCGTTTTTTTCCAAAAATAAAACGCCTTACTATACATGGTCGTTTTTCCCCAAAAATAAAAAGCCTTACTATACATGGTCGTTTTTTTCCAAAAATAAAACGCCTTACTATACATGGTCGTTTTTTTCCAAAAATAAAACGCCTTACTATACATGGTCGTTTTTTTCCCAAAAATAAAACGCCTTACTATACATGGTCGTTTTATTCCAAAAATAAAACGCCTTACTATACATGGTCGTTTTTTCCCAAAAATAAAACGCCTTACTATACATGGTCGTTTTTTCCCAAAAATAAAATGCCTTACTATACATGGTCGTTTTTTCCCAAAAATAAAACGCCTTACTATACATGGTCGTTTTTTCCCAAAAATAAAACGCCTTACTATACATGGTCGTTTTTTCCCAAAAATAAAACGCCTTACTATACATGGTCGTTTTTTTCCCCAAAAATAAAACGCCTTACTATACATGGTCGTTTTTTTCCCCCAAAATAAAACGCCTTACTATACATGGTCGTTTTTTTCCCAAAAATAAAACGCCTTACTATACATGGTCGTTTTTTCCCAAAAATAAAACGCCTTACTATACATGGTCGTTTTTTCCCAAAAATAAAACGCCTTACTATACATGGTCGTTTTTTTCCCAAAAATAAAAAGCCTTACTATACATGGTCGTTTTTTTCCAAAAATAAAAAGCCTTACTATACATGGTCGTTTTTTTCCAAAAATTAAAAGCCTTACTATACATGGTCATTTTTTTCCAAAAATTAAAAGCCTTACTATACATGGTCGTTTTTTTCCAAAAATTAAAAGCCTTACTATACATGGTCGTTTTTTTCCAAAAATAAAACGCCTTACTATACATGGTCGTTTTTTTTACCAAAAATAAAACGCCTTACTATACATGGTCGTTTTTTTCCAAAAATAAAACGCCTCACTATACATGGTCGTTTTTTCCCAAAAATAAAACGCCTTACTATACATGGTCGTTTTTTCCCAAAAATAAAACGCCTTACTATACATGGTCGTTTTTTCCCAAAAATAAAACGCCTTACTGTACATGGTCGTTTTTTTCCAAAAATAAAACGCCTTACTATACATGGTCGTTTTTTTCCCAAAAATAAAACGCCTTACTATACATGGTCGTTTTTTTTCCCAAAAATAAAACGCCTTACTATACATGGTCGTTTTTTTTCCAAAAAATAAAACGCCTTACTATACATGGTCGTTTTATTCCAAAAATAAAACGCCTTACTATACATGGTCGTTTCTTTCCCAAAAATAAAACGCCTTACTATACATGGTCGTTTCTTTCCCAAAAATAAAACGCCTTACTATACATGGTCGTTTTTTTCCCCAAAAATAAAACGCCTTACTATACATGGTCGTTTTATTCCAAAAATAAAACGCCTTACTATACATGGTCGTTTTTTTCCAAAAATAAAACGCCTTACTATACATGGTCGTTTTTTTCCAAAAATAAAACGCCTTACTATACATGGTCGTTTTTTCCCAAAAATAAAACGCCTTACTATACATGGTCGTTTTTTTCCCAAAAATAAAACGCCCTACTATACATGGTCGTTTTTTTTCCCAAAAATAAAACGCCTTACTATACATGGTCGTTTTTTTCCCCAAAAATAAAACGCCTTACTATACATGGTCGTTTTTTTCCCAAAAATAAAACGCCTTACTATACATGGTCGTTTTTTCCCAAAAATAAAACGCCTTACTATACATGGTCGTTTTTTCCCAAAAATAAAACGCCTTACTATACATGGTCGTTTTTTTCCCAAAAATAAAAAGCCTTACTATACATGGTCGTTTTTTTCCAAAAATAAAAAGCCTTACTATACATGGTCGTTTTTTTCCAAAAATTAAAAGCCTTACTATACATGGTCGTTTTTTTCCAAAAATTAAAAGCCTTACTATACATGGTCGTTTTTTTCCAAAAATTAAAAGCCTTACTATACATGGTCGTTTTTTTCCAAAAATAAAACGCCTTACTATACATGGTCGTTTTTTTCCCCAAAAATAAAACGCCTTACTATACATGGTCGTTTTTTCCCAAAAATAAAACGCCTTACTATACATGGTCGTTTTTTCCCAAAAATAAAACGCCTTACTATACATGGTCGTTTTTTCCCAAAAATAAAACGCCTTACTATACATGGTCGTTTTTTCCCAAAAATAAAACGCCTTACTATCCATGGTCGTTTTTTCCCAAAAATAAAAAGCCTTACTATACATGGTCGTTTTTTTCCAAAAATAAAAAGCCTTACTATACATGGTCGTTTTTTTCCAAAAATTAAAAGCCTTACTATACATGGTCGTTTTTTTCCAAAAATAAAACGCCTTACTATACATGGTCGTTTTTTTACCAAAAATAAAACGCCTTACTATACATGGTCGTTTTTTTCCAAAAATAAAACGCCTTACTATACATGGTCGTTTTTTTCCCAAAAATAAAACGCCCTACTATACATGGTCGTTTTTTTTCCCAAAAATAAAACGCCTCACTATACATGGTCGTTTTTTTCCCCAAAAATAAAACGCCTTACTATACATGGTCGTTTTTTTCCAAAAATAAAACGCCTTACTATACATGGTCGTTTTTTTCCAAAAATAAAACACCTTACTATACATGGTCGTTTTTTCCCAAAAATAAAACGCCTTACTATACATGGTCGTTTTTTTCCCAAAAATAAAACGCCTTACTATACATGGTCGTTTTTTTCCCCAAAAATAAAACGCCTTACTATACATGGTCGTTTTATTCCAAAAATAAAACGCCTTACTATACATGGTTGTTTTTTTCCAAAAATAAAACGCCTTACTATACATGGTCGTTTTTTTCCAAAAATAAAACGCCTTACTATACATGGTCGTTTTTTTCCAAAAATAAAACGCCTTACTATACATGGTCGTTTTTTTCCAAAAATAAAACGCCTTACTATACATGGTCGTTTTTCCCCAAAAATAAAAAGCCTTACTATACATGGTCGTTTTTTTCCAAAAATAAAACGCCTTACTATACATGGTCGTTTTTTTCCAAAAATAAAACGCCTTACTATACATGGTCGTTTTTTTCCCAAAAATAAAACGCCTTACTATACATGGTCGTTTTATTCCAAAAATAAAAGGCCTTACTATACATGGTCGTTTTTTCCCAAAAATAAAACGCCTTACTATACATGGTCGTTTTTTCCCAAAAATAAAATGCCTTACTATACATGGTCGTTTTTTCCCAAAAATAAAACGCCTTACTATACATGGTCGTTTTTTCCCAAAAATAAAACGCCTTACTATACATGGTCGTTTTTTCCCAAAAATAAAACGCCTTACTATACATGGTCGTTTTTTTCCCCAAAAATAAAACGCCTTACTATACATGGTCGTTTTTTTCCCCCAAAATAAAACGCCTTACTATACATGGTCGTTTTTTTCCCAAAAATAAAACGCCTTACTATACATGGTCGTTTTTTCCCAAAAATAAAACGCCTTACTATACATGGTCGTTTTTTCCCAAAAATAAAACGCCTTACTATACATGGTCGTTTTTTTCCCAAAAATAAAAAGCCTTACTATACATGGTCGTTTTTTTCCAAAAATAAAAAGCCTTACTATACATGGTCGTTTTTTTCCAAAAATTAAAAGCCTTACTATACATGGTCATTTTTTTCCAAAAATTAAAAGCCTTACTATACATGGTCGTTTTTTTCCAAAAATTAAAAGCCTTACTATACATGGTCGTTTTTTTCCAAAAATAAAACGCCTTACTATACATGGTCGTTTTTTTTACCAAAAATAAAACGCCTTACTATACATGGTCGTTTTTTTCCAAAAATAAAACGCCTCACTATACATGGTCGTTTTTTCCCAAAAATAAAACGCCTTACTATACATGGTCGTTTTTTCCCAAAAATAAAACGCCTTACTATACATGGTCGTTTTTTCCCAAAAATAAAACGCCTTACTGTACATGGTCGTTTTTTTCCAAAAATAAAACGCCTTACTATACATGGTCGTTTTTTTCCCAAAAATAAAACGCCTTACTATACATGGTCGTTTTTTTTCCCAAAAATAAAACGCCTTACTATACATGGTCGTTTTTTTTCCAAAAAATAAAACGCCTTACTATACATGGTCGTTTTATTCCAAAAATAAAACGCCTTACTATACATGGTCGTTTCTTTCCCAAAAATAAAACGCCTTACTATACATGGTCGTTTCTTTCCCAAAAATAAAACGCCTTACTATACATGGTCGTTTTTTTCCCCAAAAATAAAACGCCTTACTATACATGGTCGTTTTATTCCAAAAATAAAACGCCTTACTATACATGGTCGTTTTTTTCCAAAAATAAAACGCCTTACTATACATGGTCGTTTTTTTCCAAAAATAAAACGCCTTACTATACATGGTCGTTTTTTCCCAAAAATAAAAAGCCTTACTATACATGGTCGTTTTTTCCCAAAAATAAAACGCCTTACTATACATGGTCGTTTTTTTCCAAAAATAAAACGCCTTACTATACATGGTCGTTTTATTCCAAAAATAAAACGCCTTACTATACATGGTCGTTTTTTCCCAAAAATAAAACGCCTTACTATACATGGTCGTTTTTTTCCCAAAAATAAAACGCCTTACTATACATGGTCGTTTTTTCCCAAAAATAAAACGCCTTACTATACATGGTCGTTTTTTCCCAAAAATAAAACGCCTTACTATACATGGTTGTTTTTTTCCAAAAATTAAAAGCCTTACTATACATGGTCGTTTTTTTCCAAAAATTAAAAGCCTTACTATACATGGTCGTTTTTTTCCAAAAATAAAACGCCTTACTATACATGGTCGTTTTTTTTACCAAAAATAAAACGCCTTACTATACATGGTCGTTTTTTTCCAAAAATAAAACGCCTCACTATACATGGTCGTTTTTTCCCAAAAATAAAACGCCTTACTATACATGGTCGTTTTTTCCCAAAAATAAAAAGCCTTACTATACATGGTCGTTTTTTCCCAAAAATAAAACGCCTTACTATACATGGTCGTTTTTTTCCAAAAATAAAACGCCTTACTATACATGGTCGTTTTTTCCCAAAAATAAAACGCCTTACTATACATGGTCGTTTTTTCCCAAAAATAAAACGCCTTACTATACATGGTCGTTTTTTCCCAAAAATAAAACGCCTTACTATACATGGTCGTTTTTTCCCAAAAATAAAACGCCTTACTATACATGGTCGTTTTTTCCAAAAATAAAACGCCTTACTATACATGGTCGTTTTTTCCCAAAAATAAAACGCCTTACTATACATGGTCGTTTTTTTCCCAAAAATAAAACGCCTTACTATACATGGTCGTTTTTTTCCCAAAAATAAAACGCCTTACTATACATGGTCGTTTTTTCCCAAAAATAAAACGCCTTACTATACATGGTCGTTTTTTTCCAAAAATAAAAGCCTTACTATACATGGTCGTTTTTTTCCAAAAATTAAAAGCCTTACTATACATGGTCGTTTTTTTCCAAAAATTAAAAGCCTTACTATACATGGTCGTTTTTTTCCAAAAATAAAACGCCTTACTATACATGGTCGTTTTTTTTACCAAAAATAAAACGCCTTACTATACATGGTCGTTTTTTTCAAAAAATAAAACGCCTCACTATACATGGTCGTTTTTTCCCAAAAATAAAACGCCTTACTATACATGGTCGTTTTTTCCCAAAAATAAAACGCCTTACTATACATGGTCGTTTTTTCCCCAAAATAAAACGCCTTACTATACATG
>NW_027520706.1:0-9312 GCF_051991245.1 Festucalex cinctus
CCTAACCCTAACCCTAACCCTAACCCTAACCCTAACCCTAACCCTAACCCTAACCCTAACCCTAACCCTAACCCTAACCCTAACCCTAACCCTAACCCTAACCCTAACCCTAACCCTAACCCTAACCCTAACCTAACCCTAACCCTAACCTAACCCTAACCCTAACCCTAACCCTAACCCTAACCCTAACCCTAACCCTAACCCTAACCCTAACCCTAACCCTAACCCTAACCCTAACCCTAACCCTAACCCTAACCCTAACCCTAACCCTAACCCTAACCCTAACCCTAACCCTAACCCTAACCCTAACCCTAACCCTAACCCTAACCCTAACCCTAACCCTAACCCTAACCCTAACCCTAACCCTAACCCTAACCCTAACCCTAACCCTAACCCTAACCCTAACCCTAACCCTAACCCTAACCCTAACCCTAACCCTAACCCTAACCCTAACCCTAACCCTAACCCTAACCCTAACCCTAACCCTAACCCTAACCCTAACCCTAACCCTAACCCTAACCCTAACCCTAACCCTAACCCTAACCCTAACCCTAACCCTAACCCTAACCCTAACCCTAACCCTAACCCTAACCCTAACCCTAACCCTAACCCTAACCCTAACCCTAACCCTAACCCTAACCCTAACCCTAACCCTAACCCTAACCCTAACCCTAACCCTAACCCTAACCCTAACCCTAACCCTAACCCTAACCCTAACCCTAACCCTAACCCTAACCCTAACCCTAACCCTAACCCTAACCCTAACCCTAACCCTAACCCTAACCCTAACCCTAACCCTAACCCTAACCCTAACCCTAACCCTAACCCTAACCCTAACCCTAACCCTAACCCTAACCCTAACCCTAACCCTAACCCTAACCCTAACCCTAACCCTAACCCTAACCCTAACCCTAACCCTAACCCTAACCCTAACCCTAACCCTAACCCTAACCCTAACCCTAACCCTAACCCTAACCCTAACCCTAACCCTAACCCTAACCCTAACCCTAACCCTAACCCTAACCCTAACCCTAACCCTAACCCTAACCCTAACCCTAACCCTAACCCTAACCCTAACCCTAACCCTAACCCTAACCCTAACCCTAACCCTAACCCTAACCCTAACCCTAACCCTAACCCTAACCCTAACCCTAACCCTAACCCTAACCCTAACCCTAACCCTAACCCTAACCCTAACCCTAACCCTAACCCTAACCCTAACCCTAACCCTAACCCTAACCCTAACCCTAACCCTAACCCTAACCCTAACCCTAACCCTAACCCTAACCCTAACCCTAACCCTAACCCTAACCCTAACCCTAACCCTAACCCTAACCCTAACCCTAACCCTAACCCTAACCCTAACCCTAACCCTAACCCTAACCCTAACCCTAACCCTAACCCTAACCCTAACCCTAACCCTAACCCTAACCCTAACCCTAACCCTAACCCTAACCCTAACCCTAACCCTAACCCTAACCCTAACCCTAACCCTAACCCTAACCCTAACCCTAACCCTAACCCTAACCCTAACCCTAACCCTAACCCTAACCCTAACCCTAACCCTAACCCTAACCCTAACCCTAACCCTAACCCTAACCCTAACCCTAACCCTAACCCTAACCCTAACCCTAACCCTAACCCTAACCCTAACCCTAACCCTAACCCTAACCCTAACCCTAACCCTAACCCTAACCCTAACCCTAACCCTAACCCTAACCCTAACCCTAACCCTAACCCTAACCCTAACCCTAACCCTAACCCTAACCCTAACCCTAACCCTAACCCTAACCCCTAACCCTAACCCTAACCCTAACCCTAACCCTAACCCTAACCCTAACCCTAACCCTAACCCTAACCCTAACCCTAACCCTAACCCTAACCCTAACCCTAACCCTAACCCTAACCCTAACCCTAACCCTAACCCTAACCCTAACCCTAACCCTAACCCTAACCCTAACCCTAACCCCAACCCCAACCCCAACCCCAACCCCAACCCTAACCCTAACCCTAACCCTAACCCTAACCCTAACCCTAACCCTAACCCTAACCCTTCCTCTCACCTAACCCTAACCCTAACCCTAACCCACGACCAACAAACGTTCCAAATGCACAGCATTATTCCAAAAACAACCGAAATAAGCGAAAACTACAAATCCGCCGCCATTTTTGTAGTCCCGAGGTAGACACGTGGCCCCCACGCCCAGCGACAGCGCCCTCTGCTGTCGCGGGTGGCTAGGGCTTGATGACATCATTCATCCCGTTCGCGGAAGTCTACGACATAAATAAGCCATTAAAATTCCCTGGATGAGTTTATTTCACAAAAGACAGTTGAAAGAATGAATCATTAAGTTAAATGACAACCGTAAAACGTGCCAAATGCACAGCATTATTCCAAAAACAACCGAAATAAGCGAAAATTACAAAACCGCCGCCATTTTTGTAGTCCCGAGATAGACACGTGGCGCCCACGCTCAGCGACAGCGCCCTCTGCTGTCGCGGGTGGCTTGGGCTTGATGACATCATTCATCCCGTTCGCGGCAGTCTACGACGTAAATAAGCCATTAAAATTCCCTGGATGAGGTTATTTCACAAAAGACAGTTGAAAGAATGAATCATTAAGTTAAATGACAACCGAAAAACGTGCCAAATGCACAGCATTATTCCAAAAACAACCGAAATAAGCGAAAACTACAAATCCGCCGCCATTTTTGTAGTCCCGAGGTAGACACGTGGCCCCCACGCCCAGCGACAGCGCCCTCTGCTGTCGCGGGTGGCTTGGGCTTGATGACATCATTCATCCCGTTCGCGGCAGTCTACGACGTAAATAAGCCATTAAAATTCCCTGGATGAGGTTATTTCACAAAAGACAGTTGAAATAATGAATCATTAAGTTAAATGACGACCAACAAACGTTCCAAATGCACAGCATTATTCCAAAAACAACCGAAATAAGCGAAAACTACAAATCCGCCGCCATTTTCGTAGTCCCGAGGTAGACACGTGGCCCCCACGCCCAGCGACAGCGCCCTCTGCTGTCGCGGGTGGCTAGGGCTTGATGACATCATTCATCCCGTTCGCGGAAGTCTTCGACATAAATAAGCCATTAAAATTCCCTGGATGAGGTTATTTCACAAAAGACAGTTGAAAGAATGAATCATTAAGTTAAATGACAACCGAAAAACGTGCCAAATGCACAGCATTATTCCAAAAACAACCGAAATAAGCGAAAACTACAAATCCGCCGCCATTTTTGTAGTCCCGAGGTAGACACGTGGCCCCCACGCCCAGCGACAGCGCCCTCTGCTGTCGCGGGTGGCTTGGGCTTGATGACATCATTCATCCCGTTCGCGGCAGTCTACGACGTAAATAAGCCATTAAAATTCCCTGGATGTGTTTATTTCACAAACGACAGTTGAAAGAATGAATCATTAAGTCATCTGACAACCGAAAAACATGCCAAATGCACAGCATTATTCCAAAAACAACCGAAAGATGCGAAAACTACAAAACCGCCGCCATTTTTGTAGTCCCGAGATAGACACGTGGCGCCCACGCTCAGCGACAGCGCCCTCTGCTGTCGCGGGTGGCTTGGGCTTGATGACATCATTCATCCCGTTCACGGCAGTCCACGACGTAAATAAGCCATTAAAATTCCCTGGATGAGGTTATTTCACAAAAGACAGTTGAAAGAATGAATCATTAAGTTAAATGACAACCGAAAAACGTGCCAAATGCACAGCATTATTCCAAAAACAACCGAAATAAGCGAAAACTACAAATCCGCCGCCATTTTTGTAGTCCCGAGGTAGACACGTGGCCCCCACGCCCAGCGACAGCGCCCTCTGCTGTCGCGGGTGGCTAGGGCTTGATGACATCATTCATCCCGTTCGCGGCAGTCTACGACGTAAATAAGCCATTAAAATTCCTTGGATGAGGTTATTTCACAAACGACAGTTGAAAGAATGAATCATTAAGTTAAATGATAACCGTAAAACGTGCCAAATGCATAGCATTATTCCAAAAACAACCGAAATAAGCGAAAACTACAAAACCGCCGCCATTTTTGTAGTCCCGATGTAGACACGTGGCGCCCACGCCCAGCGACAGCGCCCTCTGCTGTCGCGGGTGGCTAGGGCTTGATGACATCATTCATCCCGTTCGCGGCAGTCTACGACGTAAATAAGCCATTAAAATTCCCTGGATGAGGTTATTTCACAAAAGACAGTTGAAAGAATGAATCATTAAGTTAAATGACAACCGAAAAACGTGCCAAATGCACAGCATTATTCCAAAAACAACCGAAATAAGCGAAAACTACAAATCCGCCGCCATTTTTGTAGTCCCGAGGTAGACACGTGGCCCCCACGCCCAGCGACAGCGCCCTCTGCTGTCGCGGGTGGCTAGGGCTTGATGACATCATTCATCCCGTTCGCGGCAGTCTACGACGTAAATAAGCCATTAAAATTCCTTGGATGAGGTTATTTCACAAACGACAGTTGAAAGAATGAATCATTAAGTTAAATGATAACCGTAAAACGTGCCAAATCCATAGCATTATTCCAAAAACAACCGAAATAAGCGAAAACTACAAAACCGCCGCCATTTTTGTAGTCCCGATGTAGACACGTGGCGCCCACGTCCAGCGACAGCGCCCTCTGCTGTCGCGGGTGGCTTGGGCTTGATGACATCATTCATCCCGTTCGCGGCAGTCTACGACGTAAATAAGCCATTAAAATTCCCTGGATGAGGTTATTTCACAAAAGACAGTTGAAATAATGAATCATTAAGTTAAATGACAACCGAAAAACGTTCCAAATGCACAGCATTATTCCAAAAACAACCGAAATAAGCGAAAACTACAAATCCGCCGCCATTTTTGTAGTCCCGAGGTAGACACGTGGCCCCCACGCCCAGCGACAGCGCCCTCTGCTGTCGCGGGTAGCTTGGGCTTGATGACATCATTCATCCCGTTCGCGGCAGTCTACGACGTAAATAAGCCATTAAAATTCCCTGGATGAGGTTATTTCACAAAAGACAGTTGAAATAATGAATCATTAAGTTAAATGACGACCAAAAAACGTTCCAAATGCACAGCATTATTCCAAAAACAACCGAAATAAGCGAAAACTACAAATCCGCCGCCATTTTTGTAGACACGTGGCCCCCACGCCCAGCGACAGCGCCCTCTGCTGTCGCGGGTGGCTAGGGCTTGATGACATCATTCATCCCGTTCGCGGAAGTCTACGACATAAATAAGCCATTAAAATTCCCTGGATGAGGTTATTTCACAAAAGACAGTAGAAAGAATGAATCATTAAGTTAAATGACAACCGAAAAACGTGCCAAATGCACAGCATTATTCCAAAAACAACCGAAATAAGCGAAAACTACAAAACCGCCGCCATTTTTGTAGTCCCGAGATAGACACGTGGCGCCCACGCTCAGCGACAGCGCCCTCTGCTGTCGCGGGTGGCTTGGGCTTGATGACATCATTCATCCCGTTCGCGGCAGTCTACGACGTAAATAAGCCATTAAAATTCCCTGGATGAGGTTATTTCACAAAGGACAGTTGAAAGAATGAATCATTAAGTTAAATGACAACCGAAAAACGTGCCAAATGCACAGCATTATTCCAAAAACAACCGAAATAAGCGAAAACTACAAATCCGCCGCCATTTTTGTAGTCCCGAGGTAGACACGTGGCCCCCACGCCCAGCGACAGCGCCCTCTGCTGTCGCGGGTGGCTAGGGCTTGATGACATCATTCATCCCGTTCGCGGCAGTCTACGACGTAAATAAGCCATTAAAATTCCTTGGATGAGGTTATTTCACAAACGACAGTTGAAAGAATGAATCATTAAGTTAAATGATAACCGTAAAACGTGCCAAATGCATAGCATTATTCCAAAAACAACCGAAATAAGCGAAAACTACAAAACCGCCGCCATTTTTGTAGTCCCGATGTAGACACGTGGCGCCCACGTCCAGCGACAGCGCCCTCTGCTGTCGCGGGTGGCTTGGGCTTGATGACATCATTCATCCCGTTCGCGGCAGTCTACGACGTAAATAAGCCATTAAAATTCCCTGGATGAGGTTATTTCACAAAAGACAGTTGAAATAATGAATCATTAAGTTAAATGACGACCAAAAAACGTTCCAAATGCACAGCATTATTCCAAAAACAACCGAAATAAGCGAAAACTACAAATCCGCCGCCATTTTTGTAGTCCCGAGGTAGACACGTGGCCCCCACGCCCAGCGACAGCGCCCTCTGCTGTCGCGGGTGGCTAGGGCTTGATGACATCATTCATCCCGTTCGCGGAAGTCTACGACATAAATAAGCCATTAAAATTCCCTGGATGAGGTTATTTCACAAAAGACAGTTGAAAGAATGAATCATTAAGTTAAATGACAACCGAAAAACGTGCCAAATGCACAGCATTATTCCAAAAACAACCGAAATAAGCGAAAACTACAAAACCGCCGCCATTTTTGTAGTCCCGAGATAGACACGTGGCGCCCACGCTCAGCGACAGCGCCCTCTGCTGTCGCGGGTGGCTTGGGCTTGATGACATCATTCATCCCGTTCGCGGCAGTCTACGACGTAAATAAGCCATTAAAATTCCCTGGATGAGGTTATTTCACAAAAGACAGTTGAAAGAATGAATCATTAAGTTAAATGACAACCGAAAAACGTGCCAAATGCACAGCATTATTCCAAAAACAACCGAAATAAGCGAAAACTACAAATCCGCCGCCATTTTTGTAGTCCCGAGGTAGACACGTGGCCCCCACGCCCAGCGACAGCGCCCTCTGCTGTCGCGGGTGGCTAGGGCTTGATGACATCATTCATCCCGTTCGCGGCAGTCTACGACGTAAATAAGCCATTAAAATTCCTTGGATGAGGTTATTTCACAAACGACAGTTGAAAGAATGAATCATTAAGTTAAATGATAACCGTAAAACGTGCCAAATGCATAGCATTATTCCAAAAACAACCGAAATAAGCGAAAACTACAAATCCGCCGCCATTTTTGTAGTCCCGAGGTAGACACGTGGCCCCCACGCCCAGCGACAGCGCCCTCTGCTGTCGCGGGTGGCTTGGGCTTGATGACATCATTCATCCCGTTCGCGGCAGTCTACGACGTAAATAAGCCATTAAAATTCCCTGGATGAGGTTATTTCACAAAAGACAGTTGAAATGATGAATCATTAAGTTAAATGACGACCAAAAAACGTTCCAAATGCACAGCATTATTCCAAAAACAACCGAAATAAGCGAAAACTACAAATCCGCCGCCATTTTTGTAGACACGTGGCCCCCACGCCCAGCGACAGCGCCCTCTGCTGTCGCGGGTGGCTTGGGCTTGATGACATCATTCATCCCGTTCGCGGCAGTCTACGACGTAAATAAGCCATTAAAATTCCCTGGATGAGTTTATTTCACAAAAGACAGTTGAAAGAATGAACCATTAAGTTAACTGACAACCGAAAAACGTGCCAAATGCACAGCATTATTCCAAAAACAACCGAAATAAGCGAGAACTACAAAACCGCCGCCATTTTTGTAGTCCCGAGGTAGACACGTGGCGCCCACGCCCATCGACAGCGACCCCTGCTGTCGCGGGTGGCTTGATAAATTAATTCATCCCATTCGCGCCAGTCTAAAACGTAAATAAGCCATTCAAATTCAGCAGCCTTCATTTCCTTTCCAACAATCCAACGTTCAATTAAGGCCAACAAGATCCACATTTTTATTCTTTGTAAACATTTTGCCAACGCGCTCCCATAGACATAAAAGATTTGCTTAACTTCATTTTTGATGACTTCAGTTTCCGGCCATTGTCCTCCTTTGGATCTTCTTTGTTCAGATGTGTATGTGTGTGATATGTAATGGTGTTGATTGGTGTGTGCATAAAGTCATTCAATCCAAAACACTATAATCCAAATAAACTGTAGCCTCTAAATGAAAAAGAAAAGCAGCCTGTAGGCGCGATTGACAAAGTTGCTGCACTTCAGCTCCGCATCAGCACACCTGGTTCATTTAACTCGGGGCCTGTTCATGAGGTTGCAGTGTGGCTTGGAAGGGTGCCGTTTTAAACACACCTGGCCACTAGGTGGCATGATTCACATTTCAAAAGGCCAAACCATATTCAACATCCTGTATATTGGCTCCCACAATTGGGCAACATGGACACCAGGGGGCAGCAGTACACAAACAAGACAAGACAAGCAAAAAGAAATAGAAAACAGACAAACAGACCTTGAACTGTTCAAGTGTTTTATTTGAAAGCTTCAGTGTACTGTTGGCACCGCAACAATGTGCCAAACGGGCCACAGGTGTGCAGGCCGCGCAGGTGCGCTTCTCCTCGCATGGCAACTCGGCCTCGTTGCCACGTCAACACCTCCGAGACGGGCTCCTCGTTCCGCCCGCCGCTCTTGGCACCAGGTGCTCCGTCAGGTCAGCTGCCAATGGAACACGTGAGCGTCAGCATGTTTGCATTTCAACACGCACGCACGCGGCTGACAGACAAACGTCGGACGCCGAAATCGGACGGGCAACAAAATCAAGTCAAAGTTGGACAATTTGACTTTGGTCGCCTTCCCAAACCAACAACAAACGCAACCATGCTGCAACGGCATCCCAACGCTCGTCTGCATTTGACAACACGCGTGCTTGCTCTTCCACGGCCACGTGGGCGTCGTCATGATCGTCATCATCGTCATCATCATCTTCATCTTGCAACCGAGACGTCTGACAAAGGCAAAAGGCCCGTTTGCAACTCAGCTGTTTGTTGCACAAGTGACAAACGACCTTTTGCACCTCACTCGCCTCTTTTTTTGAGGAGCGGCTGATGACGCAACATGAGGCGGGCGGGAGCGGCTTCAGCGTATGCGAGTCGTGAGGGCTGAGGACGCAAGACGCCATATTGGGCTTGCAGACCGGCACTCTAGCACCGGATTCGCGCCACAGCAATTTGATGACATGATGACGACGTGCGTCCGTCAAGGTCAACGTTCGCTTGGGCGGACGCACTTTTTGTTTGTTTGTTGTGTTGACCCGCGAGGAGCGTTTGCTTCCTGTCCGGATTCAAAGCGCAGAAGGCCAGCGAGAAACGCCAAAAGCATTTCCATATTTGCAAAATGCTGCTTTGCTCCTGTGATGGAAACAACTTGGATTGCATTTCTTTTTTTCGTCAACGTTCGATGAGCGGCCGTCACTGGCGAGTGTTGACAAAACACGCAAGTTCGTTTTTCAAAGTGTCAAACGGGATCTTTGTGGAATTCAGCTGTCGCGAGTAAAACATCG
>NW_027520707.1:0-2500 GCF_051991245.1 Festucalex cinctus
TTGGTAACCCAGGAGTGGAGCTCCAGGGGGGGCCGGCGGCTGAGAGCTGGCTTCCGGGGAAAGCGCACCTCTTCGGGCAAAGCGGGGTTGTCGGTGGTCGAGCGGCACCCCTTGGTAACCCAGGAGTGGAGCTCCAGGGGGGGCCGGCGGCTGAGAGCTGGCTTCCGGGGAAAGCGCACCTCTTCGGGCACAGGGTTACCAGGAGTCGGCGGCTCAGCTGCGCCAAAAAGTCCCAGACAACCATACGCGAAGAGTGAGGCCTTCCGGGCTTGAACCGAGCGATCCCCCATTGCGTTGAATGGCCGGGTTACCAGGAGTGCTGGCCGGGTTACCAGGAGCGCGAATTCCCCATTGGTTTGAATGGCCGGGTTACCAGGAGCGCGAATTCCCCATTGGTTTGAATGGCCGGGTTACCAGGAGCGGCGTCCGGGTTACCAGGAGCGCGAATTCCCCATTGGTTTGAATGGCCGGGTTACCAGGAGCGCGAATTCCCCATTGGTTTGAATGGCCGGGTTACCAGGAGCGCCGGGCGGGTTACCAGGAGTGCTGGCCGGGTTACCAGGAGCGCGAATTCCCCATTGGTTTGAATGGCCGGGTTACCAGGAGCGCCAATTCCCCATTGGTTTGAATGGCCGGGTTACCAGGAGCGCCAATTCCCCATTCATTTGAATGGGCCCCATTCATTTCAATGGCCCGGGTTACCAGGGGTGCAGTACCGCCGGTCGCCATGTGGGGCAGTGCAGATAGGGCACCCGGTGCCCTATGTCAGTACCTTTCTACCCAAAACGCAAAATGTAGTTGTCACGATTTCAGAAGGGAGTAATTTCAGACGAGGTACCTCCAGGGCTGAACAAGGGAGGCTCGCCAAACTTATGTCCGAAAAAGAGGAGGGTTGGGGCAGCCTCCTCGCGCAGACGGGCCGGTCCTGGCCTGGTTCTATTTTGTGTGGGACTTTGTTAAAGTCGGCGGGACCTCTCCGGACGGACTTTGACCGAGCGCAGCGCGCTATCGGCGGCCTCCCCGGCGGCGGGGGTCGGCCCTCTGAGTGGAGCAGAGGTGCCCCGGCCGTGACCAAGTGTCACTTTTCAAAAATTCGACAAAGTCCACCTCCAGACCTGAGGAGGGAGAGGGCCCGCCATCGAGTCCGAAAAAGAGGCGCCTCGGGCGGCCTGCTCGGCCGGGAGCGCCCGCTGCCCGGTTCTCAGATTTTTTCTAAGTCTGACTCGGGCTGAAAATATTTCAAAGTGTCACTCGGGCTGAAAATATTTCAAAGTGTCACTCGGGCCGAAAATATTTCAAAGTGTCACTCGGGCTGAAAATATTTCAAAGTGTCACGCAGGCTGAAAATATTTCAAAGTGTCACTCGGGCTGAAAATATTTCAAAGTGTCACTCGGGCTGAAAATATTTCAAAGTGTCACTCGGGCTGAAAATATTTCAAAGTGTCACTCGGGCCAAAAATATTTCAAAGTGTCACGCTGGCCGAAAATATTTCAAAGTCCCACGCCTGCCAGAAATATTTCAAAGTCCCACGCCTGCCCGAGAGCTCTCCAAGTCCCCACGCCTGCCCGAAAGCTCCCACAGTCTGACGCACCCACGCACGCGCGGGTGGAAGCACTTCCACCCCACACCACCCTGACCGAGCGGCATCCAAGACCCGCCTTCGGAGGGCCCCCGCCGGCCGGCGCTCGCGCCGGTGTTCGGGCGGACGGCTCCTCCGGCCTGCGGGTCGCACTTCAGCGCCCTTGGCGGCCGCGAGCGAGGGCTCGCACGCGACGGCGCGCCCCATCGGAAGCGAGACCGAGACGACCACCTCTGGCGACGGCGCCAGATCCCGCCACGGAGGGCCCCTGTCGGCCGGCGCTCGCGCCGGTGTTCGGGCGGACGGCTCCTCCGACCTGCGGGCTGGCGCGGAAGCCTTCACCCAGCCGTCCCACGACGGAGCCCGGCGCCCCGCCGGCCCTCCGCTCCCCCCCCCCAGGAGCGGCGGTGCCCGGAGGCTGGTGGCGGTGCCTCCGGCGAGCACACCGTTTCTCAAAACCTCTCACCTCGGAGGTCGGCGGAGGAGGAGGCAGGAGTCCCTATCTCTCCCCCCGCGCCAAGGCCCCACTCTGTGGCCTTAACCCGGGCGGGCGCGCGCGTGCGTCCCGGGGCCCCGACGCGGGCCCCGGACCTCCGCGCGTCGTGCTCCCCACCCGCAAAGCCTTGTCTGGGCGCGCGCGCCCGGGGCCGCCCCGACGCGGGGCCCCGGGCCTCCGCGCGCCCACCGCGGAACGCCCCCCGGCCCAGTCCGTCCGCCGGCGGCGGCGGGCGGCGGCGGCCGGCCGGCGCGACCGAGGCTACCTGGTTGATCCTGCCAGTAGCATATGCTTGTCTCAAAGATTAAGCCATGCAAGTCTAAGTACACACGGCCCGTACAGTGAAACTGCGAATGGCTCATTAAATCAGTTATGGTTCCTTTGATCGCTCCGCCGTTACTTGGATAACTGTGGCAATTCTAGA
>NW_027520708.1:2500-7729 GCF_051991245.1 Festucalex cinctus
CTGGATGAGTTTATTTCACAAAGGACAGTTGAAAGAATGAATCATTAAGTTAAATGACAACCGAAAAACGTGCCAAATGCACAGCATTATTCCAAAAACAACCGAAAGAAGCGAAAACTACAAAACCGCCGCCATTTTTGTAGTCCCGAGGGAGACACCCGCCCCCATGCCCAGCGACAGCGCCCTCTGCTGTCGCGGGTGGCTTGGGCTTAATGACATCATTCATCCCGTTCGCGGCAGTCTACGGCGTAAATAAGCCATTAAAATTCCCTGGATGAGGTTATTTCACAAATGACAGTTGAAAGAATGAATCATTAAGTTAAATGCCAACCGAAAAACGTGCCAAATGCACAGCATTATTCCAAAAACAACCGAAAGAAGCGAAAACTACAAATCCGCCGCCATTTTTGTAGTCCCGAGGTAGACACGTGGCCCCCATGCCCAGCGACAGCGCCCTCTGCTTTCGCGGGTGGCTTGGGCTTGATGACATCATTCATCCCGTTCGCGGCAGTCTTAGACGTAAATAAGCCATTAAAATTCCCTGGATGAGTTTATTTCACAAAGGACAGTTGAAAGAATGAATCATTAAGTCAACTGACAACCGAAAAACGTGCCAAATGCACAGCATTATTCCAAAAACAACCGAAAGAAGCGAAAACTACAAAACCGCCGCCATTTTTGTAGTCCCGAGGGAGACACCCGCCCCCATGCCCAGCGACAGCGCCCTCTGCTGTCGCGGGTGGCTTGGGCTTGATGACATCATTCATCCCGTTCGCGGCAGTCTACGGCGTAAATAAGCCATTAAAATTCCCTGGATGAGGTTATTTCACATATGACAGTTGAAAGAATGAATCATTAAGTTAAATGACAACCGAAAAACATGTCAAATGCACAGCATTATTCCAAAAACAACCGAAATAAGCAAAAACTACAAATCCGCCGCCATTTTTGTAGTCCCGAGCTAGACACGTGGCGCCCACGGCCAGCGACATCGCCCTCTGCTGTCGCGGGTGGCTTGATAAATTTCTTAAATCCGTTCGAGTCAGTCTAAGACTTAAATTAGCTATTAAAATTCCCTGGATGAGGTTATTTCACAAGAGACAGTTGAAAGAATGAATCATTAAGTTAAATGACAACCGAAAAACGTGCCAAATGCGCAGCATTATTTCAAAAACAACCGAAATAAGCGAAAACTACAAAACCGCCGCCATTTTTGTAGTCCCGAGCTAGACACGTGGCGCCCACGGCCAGCGACATCGCCCTCTGCTGTCGCGGGTGGCTTGATAAATTTCTTAAATCCGTTCGAGTCAGTCTAAGACTTAAATTAGCTATTAAAATTCCCTGGATGAGGTTATTTCACAAGAGAGAGTTGAAAGAATGAATCATTAAGTTAAATGACAACCGAAAAACGTGCCAAATGCACAGCATTATTCCAAAAACAACCGAAATAAGCGAAAACTACAAACCCACCGCCATTATTGTAGTCCCGAGGTAGACACGTGGCCCCCATGCCCAGCGACAACGCCCTCTGCTGTCGCGGGTGGCTTGGGCTTGATGACATCATTCATCCCGTTCGCGGCAGTCTACGGCGTAAATAAGCCATTAAAATTCCCTGGATGAGTTTATTTCACAAAGGACAGTTGAAAGAATGAATCATTAAGTCAACTGACAACTGAAAAACGTGCCAAATGCACAGCATTATTCCAAAAACAACCGAAATAAGCGAAAACTACAAACCCTCCGCCATTTTTGTAGTCCCGAGGTAGACACGTGGCGTCCACGGGCAGCGACATCGCCCCCTGCTGTCGCGGGTGGCTTGGGCTTGATGACATCATTCATCCCGTTCGAGGCAGTCTAAGACATAAATAAGCCATTAAAATTCCCTGGATGAGTTTATTTCACAAAAGACAGTTGAAAGAATGAATCATTAAGTCAACTGACAACCGAAAAACGTGCCAAATGCACAGCATTATTCCAAAAACAACCGAAAGAAGCGAAAACTACAAACCCTCCGCCATTTTTGTAGTCCCGAGCTAGACACGTGGCGCCCACGGCCAGCGACATCGCCCTCTGCTGTCGCGGGTGGCTTGATAAATTTCTTAAATCCGTTCGAGTCAGTCTAAGACTTAAATTAGCTATTAAAATTCCCTGGATGAGGTTATTTCACAAGAGAGAGTTGAAAGAATGAATCATTAAGTTAAATGACAACCGAAAAACGTGCCAAATGCACAGCATTATTCCAAAAACAACCGAAATAAGCGAAAACTACAAACCCTCCGCCATTTTTGTAGTCCCGAGGTAGACACGCACGTGGCCCCCACGCCCAGCGACAGCGCCCTCTGCTGTCGCGGGTGGCTTGGGCTTGATGACATCATTCATCCCGTTCGAGGCAGTCTAAGACGTAAATAAGCCATTAAAATTCCCTGGATGAGTTTATTTCACAAAAGACAGTTGAAATAATAAATCATTAAGTCAACTGACAACCGAAAAACGTGCCAAATGCACAGCATTATTCCAAAAACAACCGAAAGAAGCGAAAACTACAAATCCGCCGCCATTTTTGTAGTCCCGAGGTAGACACGTGGCCCCCACGCCCAGCGACAGCGCCCTCTGCTGTCGCGGGTGGCTTGGGCTTGATGACATCATTCATCCCGTTCGCGGCAGTCTAAGACGTAAATAAGCCATTAAAATTCCCTGGATGAGTTTATTTCACAAAGGACAGTTGAAAGAATGAATCATTAATTCAACTGACAACCGAAAAACGTGCCAAATGCGCAGCATTATTCCAAAAACAACCGAAATAAGCGAAAACTACAAATCCGCCGTCATTTTTGTAGTCCCGAGGTAGACACGTGGCCCCCCATACCCAGCGACAGCGCCCTCTGCTGTCGCGGGTGGCTTGGGCTTGATGACGTCATTCATCCCGTTCGCGGCAGTCTAAGACGTAAATAAGCCATTAAAATTTCCTGGACGAGTTTATTTCACAAAAGACAGTTGAAAGAATGAATCATTAAGTCAACTGACAACCGAAAAACGTGCCAAATGCACAGCATTATTCCAAAAACAACCGAAATAAGCGAAAACTACAAATCCGCCGCCATTTCTGTAGTCCCGAGGTAGACACGTGGCCCCCACGCCCAGCGACAGCGCCCTCTGCTGTCGCGGGTGGCTTGGGCTTGATGACATCATTCATCACGTTCGCGGCAGTCTAAGACGTAAATAAGCCATTAAAATTCCCTGGATGAGTTTATTTCACAAAAGACAGTTGAAATAATAAATCATTAAGTCAACTGACAACCGAAAAACGTGCCAAATGCACAGCATTATTCCAAAAACAACCGAAATAAGCGAAAACTACAAATCCGCCGCCATTTCTGTAGTCCCGAGGTAGACACGTGGCCCCCACGCCCAGCGACAGCGCCCTCTGCTGTCGCGGGTGGCTTGGGCTTGATGACATCATTCATCCCGTTCGAGGCAGTCTAAGACGTAAATAAGCCATTAAAATTCCCTGGATGAGTTTATTTCACAAAAGACAGTTGAAATAATAAATCATTAAGTCAACTGACAACCGAAAAACGTGCCAAATGCGCAGCATTATTCCAAAAACAACCGAAAGAAGCGAAAACTACAAATCCGCCGCCATTTTTGTAGTCCCGAGGTAGACACGTGGCCCCCACGCCCAGCGACAGCGCCCTCTGCTGTCGCGGGTGGCTTGGGCTTGATGACATCATTCATCCCGTTCGCGGCAGTCTAAGACGTAAATAAGCCATTAAAATTCCCTGGATGAGTTTATTTCACAAAGGACAGTTGAAAGAATGAATCATTAATTCAACTGACAACCGAAAAACGTGCCAAATGCGCAGCATTATTCCAAAAACAACCGAAATAAGCGAAAACTACAAATCCGCCGTCATTTTTGTAGTCCCGAGGTAGACACGTGGCCCCCCATACCCAGCGACAGCGCCCTCTGCTGTCGCGGGTGGCTTGGGCTTGATGACGTCATTCATCCCGTTCGCGGCAGTCTAAGACGTAAATAAGCCATTAAAATTTCCTGGACGAGTTTATTTCACAAAAGACAGTTGAAAGAATGAATCATTAAGTCAACTGACAACCGAAAAACGTGCCAAATGCACAGCATTATTCCAAAAACAACCGAAATAAGCGAAAACTACAAATCCGCCGCCATTTCTGTAGTCCCGAGGTAGACACGTGGCCCCCACGCCCAGCGACAGCGCCCTCTGCTGTCGCGGGTGGCTTGGGCTTGATGACATCATTCATCACGTTCGCGGCAGTCTAAGACGTAAATAAGCCATTAAAATTCCCTGGATGAGTTTATTTCACAAAAGACAGTTGAAATAATAAATCATTAAGTCAACTGACAACCGAAAAACGTGCCAAATGCGCAGCATTATTCCAAAAACAACCGAAAGAAGCGAAAACTACAAAACCGCCGCCATTTTTGTAGTCCCGAGGTAGACACGTGGCCCCCACGCCCAGCGACAGCGCCCTCTGCTGTCGCGGGTGGCTTGGGCTCGATGACATCATTCATCCCGTTCGCGGCAGTCTAAGACGTAAATAAGCCATTAAAATTCCCTGGATGAGTTTATTTCACAAAGGACAGTTGAAAGAATGAATCATTAATTCAACTGACAACCGAAAAACGTGCCAAATGCGCAGCATTATTCCAAAAACAACCGAAATAAGCGAAAACTACAAATCCGCCGTCATTTTTGTAGTCCCGAGGTAGACACGTGGCCCCCCATACCCAGCGACAGCGCCCTCTGCTGTCGCGGGTGGCTTGGGCTTGATGACATCATTCATCCCGTTCGCGGCAGTCTACGGCGTAAATAAGCCATTAAAATTCCCTGGATGAGTTTATTTCACAAAAGACAGTTGAAAGAATAAATCATTAAGTCAACTGACAACCGAAAAACGTGCCAAATGCACAGCATTATTCCAAAAACAACCGAAATAAGCGAAAACTACAAATCCGCCGCCATTTCTGTAGTCCCGAGGTAGACACGTGGCCCCCACGCCCAGCGACAGCGCCCTCTGCTTTCGCCGGTGGCTTTGGCTTGATGACATCATTCATCCCGTTCGCGGCAGTCTAAGACGTAAATAAGCCATTAAAATTCCCTGGATGAGTTTATTTCACAAAAGACAGTTGAAATAATAAATCATTAAGTCAACTGACAACCGAAAAACGTGCCAAATGCACAGCATTATTCC
>NW_027520709.1:0-6703 GCF_051991245.1 Festucalex cinctus
GGAAAAAAATGCCTTACTATACATGGTCGTTTTTTTGGGGGAAAAAAAGGCCTTACTATACATGGTCATTTTTTTGGGAGAAAAAAATGCCTTACTATACATGGTCGTTTTTTGGGGAGAAAAAAAATGCCTTACTATACATGGTCGTTTTTTTGGGGGAAAAAATGCCTTACTATACATGGTCGTTTTCTTGGGAGAAAAAAAATGCCTTACTATACATGGTTGTTTTTTTGGAGAAAAAAAATGCCTTACTATACATGGTCGTTTTTTTTGGGAAAAAAATGCCTTCCTATACATGGTCGTTTTTTGGGGAAAAAAATGCCTTACTATACATGGTCGTTTTTTGGGGAAAAAAGTGCCTTACTATATACATGGTCGTTTTTTGGGAGAAAAAAAATGCCTTACTATACATGGTCGTTTTTTTGAGAAAAAAATGCCTTACTATAATACATGGTCGTTTTTTTGGGGAAAAAAAAAGGCCTTACTATACATGGTCATTTTTTTGGGAGAAAAAAATGCCTTACTATACATGGTCGTTTTTTGGGGAGAAAAAAAATGCCTTACTATACATGGTCGTTTTTTTTGGGAGAAAAAAAAATGCCTTACTATACATGGTCGTTTTTTGGGAGAAAAAAATGCCTTACTATACATGGTCGTTTTTTTAGGGGGGGAAAAAAAATGCCTTACTATACATGGTCGTTTTTTTGGGGGGAAAAATGCCTTACTATACATGGTCGTTTTTTTGGGAGAAAAAAAAATGCCTTACTATACATGGTCGTTTATTTTAGAAAAAAATGCCTTACTATACATGGTCGTTTTTTTTGGGGAAAAAAAGGCCTTACTATACATGGTCATTTTTTTGGGAGAAAAAAATGCCTTACTATACATGGTCGTTTTTTGGGGAGAAAAAAAATGCCTTACTATACATGGTCGTTTTTGGGGGGAAAAAAATGCCTTACTATACATGGTCGTTTTTTTGGGAGAAAAAAAATGCCTTACTATACATGGTCGTTTTTGGGGGAAAAAAATGCCTTACATGGTCGTTTTTTTGGGGGAAAAAAAAAAGCCTTACTATACATGGTCGTTTTTTTGGGGGAAAAAAAAAGCCTTACTATACATGGTCATTTTTTTTAGGAGAAAAAAAATGCCTTACTATACATGGTCATTTTTTTGGGAGAAAAAAATGCCTTACTATACATGGTCGTTTTTTTTGGGAGAGAAAAAAAAAATGCCTTACTATACATGGTCTTTTTTTGGGAGAAAAAAAATGCCTTACTATACATGGTCGTTTTTTTGGGAAAAAAAAATGCCTTACTATACATGGTCGTTTTTTTGGGGAGAAAAAAATGCCTTACTATACATGGTCGTTTTTTGGGGGAGAAAAAAATGCCTTACGATACATGGTCGTTTTTTTGGGGAGAAAAAAATGCCTTACTATACATGGTCATTTTTTTGGGAAAAAAATGCCTTACTATACATGGTCGTTTTTTGGGGAAAAAAATGCCTTACTATACATGGTCGTTTTTTTGGGAGAAAAAAAAATGCCTTACTATACACGGTCGTTTTTTTGGGGGGAAAAATGCCTTACTATACATGGTCGTTTTCTTGGGAGAAAAAAAATGCCTTACGATACATGGTTGTTTTTTTGGAAAAAAAAAATGCCTTACTATACATGGTCGTTTTTTTTGGGAAAAAAATGCCTTACTATACATGGTCGTTTTTATGGGAAAAAAATGCCTTACTATACATGGTCGTTTTTTTGGGAAAAAAATGCCTTACTATACATGGTCGTTTTTTGGGAGAAAAAAAATGCCTTACTATACATGGTCGTTTTTTGGGGAAAAAAATGCCTTACTATACATGGTCGTTTTTTTGGGGAAAAAAAAATGCCTTACTATACATGGTCGTTTTTTTGGGAGAAAAAAAAATGCCTTACTATACATGGTCGTTTTTGGGGGGAAAAAATGCCTTACTATACATGGTCGTTTTTTTGGGGGAAAAAAAAGGCCTTACTATACATGGTCGTTTTTTTGGGAGAAAAAATGCCTTACTATACATGGTCGTTTTCTTGGGAGAAAAAAAATGCCTTACTATACATGGTTGTTTTTTTGGAGAAAAAAAATGCCTTACTATACATGGTCGTTTTTTTTGGGAAAAAAATGCCTTCCTATACATGGTCATTTTTTTGGGAGAAAAAAATGCCTTACTATACATGGTCGTTTTTTTTGGGAGAGAAAAAAAAAATGCCTTACTATACATGGTCTTTTTTTGGGAGAAAAAAAATGCCTTACTATACATGGTCGTTTTTTTGGGAAAAAAAAATGCCTTACTATACATGGTCGTTTTTTTGGGGAGAAAAAAATGCCTTACTATACATGGTCGTTTTTTGGGGGAGAAAAAAATGCCTTACGATACATGGTCGTTTTTTTGGGGAGAAAAAAATGCCTTACTATACATGGTCATTTTTTTGGGAAAAAAATGCCTTACTATACATGGTCGTTTTTTTGGGAAAAAAATGCCTTACTATACATGGTCGTTTTTTTGGGAGAAAAAAAAATGCCTTACTATACACGGTCGTTTTTTTGGGGGGAAAAATGCCTTACTATACATGGTCGTTTTCTTGGGAGAAAAAAAATGCCTTACGATACATGGTTGTTTTTTTGGAAAAAAAAAATGCCTTACTATACATGGTCGTTTTTTTTGGGAAAAAAATGCCTTACTATACATGGTCGTTTTTATGGGAAAAAAATGCCTTACTATACATGGTCGTTTTTTTGGGAAAAAAATGCCTTACTATACATGGTCGTTTTTTGGGAGAAAAAAAATGCCTTACTATACATGGTCGTTTTTTGGGGAAAAAAATGCCTTACTATACATGGTCGTTTTTTTGGGGAAAAAAAAATGCCTTACTATACATGGTCGTTTTTTTGGGAGAAAAAAAAATGCCTTACTATACATGGTCGTTTTTGGGGGGAAAAAATGCCTTACTATACATGGTCGTTTTTTTGGGGGAAAAAAAAGGCCTTACTATACATGGTCGTTTTTTTGGGAGAAAAAATGCCTTACTATACATGGTCGTTTTCTTGGGAGAAAAAAAATGCCTTACTATACATGGTTGTTTTTTTGGAGAAAAAAAATGCCTTACTATACATGGTCGTTTTTTTTGGGAAAAAAATGCCTTCCTATACATGGTCGTTTTTTGGGGAAAAAAATGCCTTACTATACATGGTCGTTTTTTGGGGAAAAAAGTGCCTTACTATATACATGGTCGTTTTTTGGGAGAAAAAAAATGCCTTACTATACATGGTCGTTTTTTGGGGGAAAAAAATGCCTTACTATACATGGTCGTTTTTTGGGGGAAAAAAATGCCTTACTATACATGGTCGTTTTTTTGGGGAGAAAAAAATGCCTTACTATACATGGTCGTTTTTTGGGGGAGAAAAAAATGCCTTACTATACATGGTCGTTTTTTTGGGGAGAAAAAAATGCCTTACTATACATGGTCATTTTTTTGGGAAAAAAATGCCTTACCAATGCCTTGCCATGGTCGTTTTTTTGGGGGGAAAAAATGCCTTACTATACATGGTCGTTTTTTTGGGGAGAAAAAAATGCCTTACTATACATGGTCGTTTTTTGGGAGAAAAAATGCCTTACTATACATGGTCGTTTTTTGGGGAGAAAAAAAATGCCTTGCTATACATGGTCGTTTTTTTGGGGAAAAAAATGCCTTACTATACATGGTCGTTTTCTTGGGAGAAAAAAAAATGCCTTACGATACATGGTTGTTTTTTTGGAAAAAAAAAATGCCTTACTATACATGGTCGTTTTTTTTGGGAAAAAAATGCCTTACTATACATGGTCGTTTTTATGGGAAAAAAATGCCTTACTATACATGGTCGTTTTTTTGGGAAAAAAATGCCTTCCTATACATGGTCGTTTTTTGGGAGAAAAAAAATGCCTTACTATACATGGTCGTTTTTTGGGGAAAAAAATGCCTTACTATACATGGTCGTTTTTTGGGGGAAAAAAAGGCCTTACTATACATGGTCATTTTCTTGGGAGAAAAAAAATGCCTTACTATACATGGTCATTTTTTGGGGAGAAAAAAAATGCCTTACTATACATGGTCGTTTTTTTGGGAGAAAAAAAAATGCCTTACTATACATGGTCGTTTTCTTGGGAGAAAAAAAATGCCTTACTATACATGGTTGTTTTTTTGGAAAAAAAAATGCCTTACTATACATGGTCGTTTTTTGGGGGAAAAAAATGCCTTACTATACATGGTCGTTTTTTTGGGAGAAAAAAAAATGCCTTACTATACATGGTCGTTTTTTTTGGGAGAAAAAAATGCCTTACTATACATGGTCGTTTTTTGGGGAAAAAAAGTGCCTTACTATACATGGTCGTTTTTTGGGGGGGAAAAATGCCTTACTATACATGGTCGTTTTTTTGGGAGAAAAAAAAATGCCTTACTATACATGGTCGTTTTTTTGAGAAAAAAATGCCTTACTATACATGGTCGTTTTTTTGGGGGGAAAAAAAGGCCTTACTATACATGGTCATTTTTTTGGGAGAAAAAAAATGCCTTACTATACATGGTCGTTTTTTGGGGAGAAAAAAAATGCCTTACTATACATGGTCGTTTTTTGGGGGAAAAAAATGCCTTACTATACATGGTCGTTTTTTGGGGGGGAAAAAAAGGCCTTACTATACATGGTCGTTTTTTTGGGGAGAAAAAAATGCCTTACTATACATGGTCGTTTTTTGGGAGAAAAAATGCCTTACTATACATGGTCGTTTTTTGGGGAGAAAAAAAATGCCTTACTATACATGGTCGTTTTTTTGGGGAAAAAAATGCCTTACTATACATGGTCGTTTTCTTGGGAGAAAAAAAAATGCCTTACGATACATGGTTGTTTTTTTGGAAAAAAAAAATGCCTTACTATACATGGTCGTTTTTTTTGGGAAAAAAATGCCTTACTATACATGGTCGTTTTTATGGGAAAAAAATGCCTTACTATACATGGTCGTTTTTTGGGGAAAAAAATGCCTTCCTATACATGGTCGTTTTTTGGGAGAAAAAAAAGTGCCTTACTATACATGGTCGTTTTTTGGGGAAAAAAATGCCTTACTATACATGGTCGTTTTTTGGGGGAAAAAAAGGCCTTACTATACATGGTCATTTTCTTGGGAGAAAAAAAATGCCTTACTATACATGGTCATTTTTTGGGGAGAAAAAAAATGCCTTATTATACATGGTCGTTTTTTTGGGAGAAAAAAAAATGCCTTACTATACATGGTCGTTTTCTTGGGAGAAAAAAAATGCCTTACTATACATGGTTGTTTTTTTGGAAAAAAAAATGCCTTACTATACATGGTCGTTTTTTTTGGGAAAAAAATGCCTTACTATACATGGTCGTTTTTATGGGAAAAAAATGCCTTACTATACATGGTCGTTTTTTGGGGGAAAAAAATGCCTTACTATACATGGTCGTTTTTTTGGGAGAAAAAAAAATGCCTTACTATACATGGTCGTTTTTTTGGGGGAAAAAAAAGCCTTACTATACATGATCATTTTTTTGGGAGAAAAAAATGCCTTACTATACATGGTCATTTTTTTGGGAGAAAAAAATGCCTTACTATACATGGTCGTTTTTTTTGGGAGAGAAAAAAAAATGCCTTACTATACATGGTCGTTTTTTTGGGAGAAAAAAAATGCCTTACTATACATGGTCGTTTTTTGGGGAAAAAAAAAATGCCTTACTATACATGGTCGTTTTTTTGGGGAGAAAAAAATGCCTTACTATACATGGTCGTTCTTTGGGGGAGAAAAAAATGCCTTACTATACATGGTCGTTTTTTTGGGAGAAAAAAAAATGCCTTACTATACATGGTCGTTTTTTGGGGGAAAAAAATGCCTTACTATACATGGTCGTTTTTTGGGGGGAAAAAATGCCTTACTATACATGGTCGTTTTTTTGGGGAGAAAAAAATGCCTTACTATACATGGTCGTTTTTTGGGGGAGAAAAAAATGCCTTACTATACATGGTCGTTTTTTTGGGGAGAAAAAAATGCCTTACTATACATGGTCATTTTTTTGGGAAAAAAATGCCTTACCAATGCCTTGCCATGGTCGTTTTTTTGGGGGGAAAAAATGCCTTACTATACATGGTCGTTTTTTTGGGGAGAAAAAAATGCCTTACTATACATGGTCGTTTTTTTGGGGGAAAAAAAAAGCCTTACTATACATGATCATTTTTTTGGGAGAAAAAAATGCCTTACTATACATGGTCATTTTTTTGGGAGAAAAAAATGCCTTACTATACATGGTCGTTTTTTTTGGGAGAGAAAAAAAAATGCCTTACTATACATGGTCGTTTTTTTGGGAGAAAAAAAATGCCTTACTATACATGGTCGTTTTTTTGGGAAAAAAAAAATGCCTTACTATACATGGTCGTTTTTTTGGGGAGAAAAAAATGCCTTACTATACATGGTCGTTCTTTGGGGGAGAAAAAAATGCCTTACTATACATGGTCGTTTTTTTGGGAGAAAAAAAAATGCCTTACTATACATGGTCGTTTTTTGGGGGAAAAAAATGCCTTACTATACATGGTCGTTTTTTGGGGGAAAAAAATGCCTTACTATACATGGTCGTTTTTTTGGGGAGAAAAAAATGCCTTACTATTCATGGTCGTTTTTTGG